>NC_036245.1:3920140-3972157 GCF_002742605.1 Olea europaea var. sylvestris | reverse complement strand
TTTTTTTTTTTTTTTTAACGACAGGAACTTGCCAGTGGAATTTTCTTTAACCAAGTTAGCTAATAAGGTAACGACTTTTTTAGGATGATGGATAGAGTGCAAATGGAAATTTTTCAACAATCATTGTGAAACACTTTGAAATTTAGTAAGTCGTGACCATGGTATAAGTTGGGTGAATATTTAAACATTCAACTCGTAAATTTTTTATTTTTGGTGTCACACAATATTTCGAAAATAGCACAGCCCGTACCTTTTCTGATTTTTGTTCAAAATGTATGGTCTAAAAAGGCAATCTTGTCCCTAATTTTAAACAAATAAAAAAGAGTAATTTATCCTTATTTTAGTTACACTTCATATTAATTTCACGTAAGGTCCTCAATATTTATTTATTGTCAATCCTTGTCGAAACATGACAAGGTGAGTGTGTCGTGGGTGGGCTGTGATCTTTTTGGGCTTTTTTTCTTCTTCTGGGAAATTAAAGTAACAGGGAAAATTTAAAAGACCGACCTAGCACATCCTCAATGTACGAGGTTTTGCACCAGCACAAGTAATTGTTGAATCAAAGAATCAATTTTCGCGAGCTCATATCTGGTGAACCATAAGTAAGGCGAAGGGGACCAGAATATAAAGTCTCACATAGTATAGGCAAGCCAGCTCACATCCAAATTAGCTAAAAATCGTTATTGGGGTACACATAGGCAAATATTTAAAGCATGATTCCAAAATCAATGAATCCAAGACAAATTGATACTATAACACAATTAGTTACAGGCTAGCCAATAAGGGACCACCATATGTCATTTATTTCAAATGACTGAATTACCCCAAAACTTGGAGGAAAATATATAAATACCCCATTCTCAAAAGGATAAAGCATGCAAAATAAAATATTTTCTTCCTAAATAGTCATTTCTCCTTTTACTCCAATTTAAGCATAAAAAATAGTGAGTTTAGGTGGTGAAAATCCTAGCTATATGAGAGCAATTTGTTGAATCAATATATCATCAACAGATTAGTGCCGTTTACATTATTTGTGGGAAATTTGAACAAAGAAAACCACAAAATTCTTTGTTATGGCTAAGAAATCCTTTATCTGAAAGGATGAGCTAAATGGAAGCAGATTCAGAAGTTATAAAATCCTTGGGCGTTGAAACAAAAGAGTTCAGTGATAATCTAGCAAGTAGTGATGCTAATCTAAAAAGGAATGGGAATGAACATCGACAAGAGTTCAGGCCAACATCTCTTCTATCGAACACCATCGCCAATGGGAAAGAATGCATATATACAATGATGACGATGCAAGAAACATAGGAAAATATCAAAGAGCTAACAACAAAAAATGCATATTTACGTGAATCCAAGGACGAGATGGCATGATGAATATGATCAGAGGGGAAACACTCATGACTGGAAGTATAACCAGTGAAATCACTAGAAAAAATGTAACAATTCTCACAATAATCATATGTCTGAAGAATTTGAAAGCCAGTCTGCAGCGGAGAAATATGAAAAGAAAGAGTATCTAGGGCACCAGTTACCATCAGACTCAACCAACAATTGACTACCATCTCAACGAACAAACTTCGGGGTGAGACAATCAGCCATAAGATTAAATAATGTGAAGCGAGGAGAAGGAGAATCCCTCATATGTTATTATACACAATTTAAAACTGAGATGATGACACATCACGTCCCGTGTAACACTACTAGATCTGAACATGGCATGCGCCGATGATAAATACCAACTAAAAGTCGGACCCACTATCAAGGCTACTACAAGTACAATATATCACTTTTTATCATCATTTTTCTAATAGAATTTCTGCATTATCTCACCTGTAAACAGAACTAACCAACCTGTGATCAATTTCACACAAATCCCAAATTATAACACAACACAATAAAGATAAGCCGAAACCTCGACTTTTACCAATAAATAAAATGAAATGTACATTTGGATACAAAATACATAGTGAGTCACATAGCTATCTACAGGTGATGCAAAATCACATCTAGTCATGAACATGCGTCCCAAAATACTAACTATATGTTCTATGAAGTGAGTCATACTAAAAAACTCTATCGTGTGGCACGGATTCCAAAATTAAGGCTCAACTCCAAAAGATGCCCAGATACTCAACTATTGCTTGATAAGGAAAAACGTAGGAAAATATATGAGTTGACAGCTCAGTGAGTGGAAAAGTTTAAAATAAATATATTTTTTCATTTATACATTTTTTATTGAAAATCAAATTCATGTCATTTGATAATTCATAAGCTACCATCATGTAATTATAGCCAAAAAATGAAATATTCACATAAGGTCGTAAAATATCATCTTAAAATCATGATGTGAATATGAGCTGATAACCATGCTATAATCTCATCACATCAAACGTGCTGAAAAATTTACCAAAAATTTATCCCCTAACTAAAATATGTTATATGCCCCTCAGGCTAAGCACTTTCACCATGGGCATTTGGCCCTCTTCTTGAACGAAAGCCTGTCTCAAAGGCCTTGGATAATCAATTCTAGAACACGGTCAAGGCCTCTCTATAAACTATATGTACACAATCAAGACCAATGTCAGGTCAAAATCCCTCCATGTAGGATAGAACACGGTCAAGGGCCTTCTGTGAACTAGAAGAAGCATAGAATCATTGGTACTTTTGTGGCCGATCTCAATATTAAATGTCTCGCATACCAAACAAATCTCAATATCACATATCTTACATACCAAGTCACAAATGTGCCATAAATAATCTTTGAGATTCCACATATATTATAATAAAAGAGATTTCCATACAATTAAATAATCGAACACATAATTGCACATACTTTGATAATATACTTAATTTATAAATACTTTAAAAATATTTATATTTTTCCACTTAAAGAATTATGCACACCAAAATCAACTCGGTTGGTAAGCTGTCCCAATATCCATATCGCCACCTGAAATATGATATGATTTTTAAGTCAATAATTAACTATTTTAAAAAATTTCATTAATTAAAGAGACGATAACCAAACTTAATTATTTCACATTTAGGCAATTTCTAAAGTCTCTTTAATTACTAAAACTAATTTTTCTTTCATTTTACTCAATTTCATAGTTTATTATACTTAACCCCTTCAATAAAATTGAATTTGATCTAATAATCAAACAACTATAAAATTAAATATAACTTGACAATAAGTAACTTTTTACTGACCTTTCAAAATTGAAGAATTTAAACCTAATAGTATAACCCACTTAATTACTAACATGTTGGCGAATTTTTCTCTTTTTCTTCCTCTTTTTCTTTTTTCTTTCTCTTTTCTCTCTTCTTCTTTCTCTCTGGTTCATTTTCTTTGTGTGTGTAGTGTGTGTTGTGTGTGTTATAGACTTGAATGGTATTTAAATGAGTGTGGTAATGGATTTGTTTGAGTTTTCCAACGTCTGCCCATTTGTTGTATATGTTTATTATTATTATTATTTTTTTTTTTTTTGCATGATATGTTTGACTTCCCCCTTTTTTTTAATTAAGGTATTACAGATGATCGCTAGCAAGGCTACTCTAGATGAGGATGCGAGGATGCTCTGTGGAATGGTCTACTGAATAGAACTCCCTTCAGGTAAGAAGCCCGCAAAAGATATCCTTATTCCTTTCACCAATTATTAGGTCTAATATACAATGAGATCCAGGTTGAAGAAGTCCTCGAGAGTCAAAGGAGGATCGAGTATAATCATACGAGAAACTTTAGAAGAGAAACTGTAACGTTTGTATCCTAAGTATCTAGATGCAATATCGTTCCTTAGAGGGATCCAAGGACAAAATGCATGCCCCCCCCATAGCATCCACTCAGGGCATAGGCAAAGCATATCTAACCCCTAGAAAACATAAGGAAAAATTCTGCAAAGTCCAATGCCCCAGAGGCCATGATATGGACGAATGCTTTGAAGCGCTCAAAATGGCCAGGACATGGAACATGTAAAAGAACTTATCTAAGACACTGGAGATTCAGAAGCCTGCATGTCCGGTGAGAAGTTGGGATAAGGAAATGAAACAAAGGTGTTGAGACTCATTGTAAGTGGTGATCAACATGCGAATTCCCAACCTTCAGCAAGAGAAATTTATATCATAATCAAAGCTCCTTATGCAAGAGAAGGCATGGAGAATACGAAGCAAACATATTCCTAAGCATCTAGAGAGCCTACACTAAAAAAAACTCTTGATATTTGGCAACCTTAAAAACTTCATCTCTTTCAATTATATTCGATCTCTTTCAATTATATTCGATAATCTAAAGAGCCTACACTAAAAAAATCTCTTGATATATGGTAACCTTAAAAACTTCATCTCTTTCAATTATATTCGATAATAATGTAAGGAATCATATATCCCCAAAGCAATGTGGTAAGTATACAAGCCATAATGGCTAGCCACGGCCTTAGCCGTCCTTTGAAAGTAAAGTCCATGAATATTCCATCTGGAAACAATTTTTACCCAATGCAGAGCCTTTATCGTCGAATATCCTATTTAATTTTGCTTAGGAGGATTTTGTTCGAAAGGAACAATTTATCATGATAATAAACCTCTGAAAAGAAAATACATGCTTCAAAAGTCTTCTTTAGAAAAGTAAGTATTTGATGCTGTGAAGGGTATGTTGGAAAATCTACATGCCAGTAAGGATAATTTCAGAAATACTAGGGAAAGCATAAATAATGAATTTATCGAAACAATAATGGACCTTAAAATGTGGTTACTGGAATGAGAACTGTTGACAAAAGGTAAGGTTTAGCTGGATCGGCCGGTTAACTTGAACTTCATCCCAGAGAGCATCATCTCTTTAGAAGGAGAAGGAGAAGCGAAGGTAGAAGTAGCAACTGGCTAAATAGTAGCCACAACCTAACATGAATGGGTAGATTGAAAATCCATAGGGTGTGAAGAGTCAGCAGGAATTGACAAAGTATCCCCAGAGGCCAATGGATAAATCTCAAAGGATTTGGTATCTTCGACATCTTTCTCACAGCCTCTAAAATGTCCATAGTCCACTCAGGATGAAAACTTCTGATGATATCAAGAACTTTCTTTTCCCCTTGCATAGATCCACAATCAGTATGTCCTTACGAGCAATCACTCCAGAGAGGCTAGATTCTGCAATGGCTAATATTGTATCACTATTCTGCAATTGAATATGAAGTGAAGTTACTTCATTCTTTACATTATCAAGATCCTTAGAAGCAGCATCCTGCTCAGATTTGGTTAATTCAAACTACTATCTAAGATGTGAAATGTCGCATTCAGATCTAGCAACATAAGCTGTGTGATCTTCCTTGGCTAATTCGAGATCAGAAGAAATCTGCTTTGCGTCAACCACCAAGGAAGCCTCCCTTGCAATAAAAGCTTCCGCACCTTTACTCATATCTTTGTATTCTCAGCCTCCCCTAATTTGTTTCGAAGAGTATCAAACCAATTTTCCAAAGAGATAGCCTTTACATCCAGGCCAATCGCCCATGAAACATAAACCTTATACTGGGACTGTTGGTCTTGATGCAGAACAGCAGCTCGCATGAGTTCGTATATCTTTATCTTTGGAAGCTTGTGCATGGGCGTCAATCAATTTTCCCCTTTAAGTAGGAGTAAGCTTCTCCATAAGTTTTTCCCAAGACTGATTAAAATAAGCATATACAGATTTCACTATCCAAGAACTCCAGGGAGTAACACTGACAAAGCCCTCGTACCTAATTCATCGTTGGGGTATGAAATGAATAAAAACCTAGAGCCCGGAGTAAATCCCAAGGAAGAATAGGATACTTAGGATTCGTGATTGGTTCGAATCCACCAAATGCTTTTTTCTTTTCCTTGGGATCTCTAATTGGACCCAGCGAAGTGGAGGAAATGGCCTTCGTAGGCAATAATCTTGAAGCTTCAGCAGTAGAGGACTTCGACGAAGATTTCTTGGTTGAAACATTGACCCTCCACAAAGGCATAGTTCTAGAACTTTCAAAATCTAAAGGAATCGATTTTTTAGAAGGGTGAGGTGCGGTAGTTTTCTGACGCGTAGATGTTTATCAAAATAGTGGTACTAAAGTCAGCTCACGCTGCAAAAGAAACAAAAAAATGATCATATTTATCAAAAATTAAGAAACATTCTTTAAAACAGATAAGCTAGTAGATAAACTTATCTAAAGTGACCAGGATTCCAGTGTCATTAAATTTTGAATTGGAGCTGTGGATTACTCCAACTTGTTCGTTCCGAGGTTTATGTGAGCGGTATGATGGTTGTTGATGTTTATATCAAAACAAATTAATGTTTAACCCGTAAGAGCGTGATCAAACTATTGATATGTGAGCTTGAAAGTGTAGTACAGAACCACAAAATTAAGGTATCAAAATGAATCAAGAAAAGGAAAAGAAAAAGGAAAAAAAATCCGAGGCAAGTGATGGCACTTTCTCCTTACGACAATATTGTCCTGCAATGGTGCTCACGGTTGACGGCACTTATCTTCCAAAATACAATGAATGTTTAATCTTGTGGTAGCAGCACTTCACACCACAAGAACCGGAGAATCGACGGAATTTTCCCCTCCACAAAGGGATTTAAGCAAGAAAAAGGAAGAGAGATTTTGCAAGAGAAGATGAGTGCTCAATGCAAAATATGAGTTGGTGTACCCTTAGGGACATCCAAGGGGTCCTATTTATAGAGGAGGAAGGGGTGTGGATGAAGTGATATGAGCCAAATCGTGCAATCTTTCAAATAGTTGCAACATGCCATCTTTGCTGGCTTTTCGCTCGAGCAGCACTTCAAAAATCCGAGCAAAACATACTTCACTCGCTTTTCGCTCGAATTTCGCTCGAGCGAGTGAGACTGTTGCTCGAGCGAACATCGAGCGACAGTGTATTTTAGCCCTTTTTCTACCGTATTTTCCTCCAATCTTTGGACACAATTTCTCATTCGCCTGGAATTAGTTCTAATGTCCAAATATACTACAATCATCTACTCGATGAGTAGAACAAGTTGGCCTTTTTACTTTTGTAATTTGACCATCGGATCAAGTCCGAATATTCGGCCGAAGTAGATACATTAGTCACATTTTCAGATTTCAATTTTTACATAACCAATTTCCAATCTTTCATGTTAATTTGGAAACCAATTTCCAACAATCTCCCACATAAATGGAAATTCAAGTATGCAAATGATATGTTACACGATACATGTAATTGTAGAGAGAGAGCGGAGAAATATTGCATCGGGCAAGGTAGCTTCTAGCTTGGAACCTTCTCGAGTGAAATTTTATTGAGCTTACTTGGCTAGTTGGTGAACACGATGTCTTGAACCGACCAGCCGTTAGTATAAACCAAGATAACAATACTCATACAATGTCTTCCCTAATTCCGTTCTTGGTTCTCATGACTTGGTTCATTTTGGCCCTGAACCTCTCTTGATTCTACAAGTGTTTTATAGAATTTAAGCCTTGAATAAATCTCATTGAAACAACCTCACTTCACACTCACATAGGTAACCTCCTATTAAGAGTATTCTGCTCTACTCCACTTAACTTAATCAAGATATAGGAATCAATAAAAGATTATCTTAACCTCTTCCAATTCTGCAGAAAGCACTTGGTATCGTAGGAATGAGTTAGGAAATTATTTCCTAAGTGTTTCATGGAATCCTCGTAACTTAGTTGTCCGTTTGAACTAAGATCTTGGGATCTCCAGTCAACAAGGTAGGTTTACATTGCAAGGACTCTAATGTAGTAGGCTTTAATCCCATTCCTCTCGATAGGCAACGTATTTGATTTCTTGGCAAACCTTTCGTAAGCGGATCCCCAACATTCTCCTTTGATTTCACATAATCTATGGAGATGACACCCATTGAGATGTCTAGACTTAACATTATATATGTTGCTTTTAGCCCTTTCAATAGCTGATTGATTATCGTAGTGTATGCTTATGGCGGGTACTAGCTTAGGCCAACATGAAACATCTTCTAAGAAATTTCGAAGCCATTCTGCTTCTTCACCAGCTTTGTCCAAAGCAATAAACTCTGATTCCATAGTTGATCGAGCTATACACGTTTGCTTTGAAGATTTTCATGAGATAGCAGCTCCACCAAGTGTAAACACATAGCCACTTGTGGATTTGGAATCCTTCATATTGGATATCCAATTTGTGTCACAATATCCTTCTAATACCGCAGGATATTTTGTGAAATGTAATCCATAGGTCATGGTATACTTCAAATACCTAAGGACCTTTATCAATGCCACCCAATGATCATGACTTGGATTACTCGTAAATCTACTAAGTTTATTTACTACAAACGCAATGTCCGGTCGAGTTCATTTTGTAACATACATTAGACTGCCAATTATTTGTGAATATCTTAGTTGTGGCACGTTTTCTCCCTTATTTTTGACCAAGTGTAGACTTGTGTCAATAGGAGTCTTTGCAGGACTTTCTTCAAACACTTCAAACTTCTTAAGTATTTTCTCAACGTAATGAGATTGGGAAAGTACGATTCCTTTCGATGTTCTAGAGATCTTTATCCCTAGTATTACATTTGCCACACACCCATGTCTTTCATGTCAAAATACACTGTTAGCATTTTCTTGGTGTTTGTCAACATTTTGTGAATATTGCCCATTATCAACATATCGTCTACATATAGACATACTATCACATAGGCATTCGGTGTATTCTTTACATATACACACTTGTCACAGTCATTTATTTTAAATCTATTTGACAACATTGTTTTGTCAAAATTTTGGTGCCATTGCTTAGGAGCTTATTTTAAGCTATATAAGGACTTAACAAGTTTACATACTTTATGGATTTCATTTGGAGATATGAACCCTTCAAGTTGTTTCATATATATCTCCTCTTCTAACTCACTATTTAGGAATGTCATTTTTACATTCATTTGATGAATCTCAAGGTTATATATTGCCGCAATTGCAATTAGCAACCTCATCGAGGTGATTCTCGTTACGGGTGAGTAGGTATTGAAGAAGTCAAGTCCTTCTTTTTTCCTATATCTTTTGGCAACCAATCTAGCCATATATTTGTCAATGGATCCATCCAGTTTCAATTGCTTTTTTAAATCTACCAATTCCCAAGTATGATTTTGCATTATGGAATCTATCTCGCAATTGATAGCTTCTTTCCAATGCCGTGCTTCCGGGGTAGACATCGCTTCCTCGTAAGTCCTTGGATCATTTTCTACCATATAAGTTAGAAAATCCTAACCAAATAATGTAGATGTTCTAGCCCTCTTACTGCACCTTGGTTCTTCCTCATTTGAAGATCCATTTGCAGATTCATAAGTTCTTTTATTTGAACTTGACGTTTCCCTATCTTTGTAAGCAAATATGTTTTCAAAGAATACTACATTCCTTGATTCAATTATGGTACCCTCGTGTACATCTTGAATATTGAATTTGTGTACTAGAAAACGATATGCATTACTATTATTGGCGTACCCAATAAATATGCAATTGATCGTTTTGGGACCAATTTTAATTTGTTTAGGCTTGGATACTTCAACCTTTGCCAAACACCCCCATACTTTTAAGTGTTGGTAGGAAGAAGAGTGACATTTCCATAACTCATATGGTGTCATTTCCATTTTCTTAAGCGGTATCCGATTGAGAAGACTATTTGCCGTTAAGATTGTCTCCCCCCACAAGTTTTAAGGTAAACCCGAACTTATTAACATCGCATTTATCATCTCTTTAAGAGTTCGATTTTTGTGTTCAGCAATCCCACTCGATTGAGGAGAGTATGGAGCCGTTGTTTGATGAATGATTTCATTTTCGGAAGAATTCTTCAAACGGTGCCCCATATTCATCTCCTTGATCACTACGAATATTTTTAATTCGTTTGTCAAGTTGCGTTTCAACTTCGGCTTTATATTGTTTAAATGCACTTAAGGCTTAGTCTTTGCTTCTTAAAAGAAAGACATAACAATACTTTGTACAATCATCGATAAAAGTTACAAAGTATTTCTTACTGCCTCTAGTTTGAACGAATTTCAAATCACATATATCACTATGGATTAATTCTAGAGGCACTGTTTTCATTTGAATTGAATGGAACGGTATTTTAGCCAATTTTGTTTCAACACATATTTCGCATTTGTGATTAGGATCAATTTCAAGCGCCAGAATTACACTTTGATTCATAAGTTTGCGCAACGAATTATAATTGGCATGTCCTAATCGATTATGCCATAAACAAGACTCAAACAAGTAAACAAAATTTGTTACTTTATTCATAAAGCCTTGTTTCGGTACAACAGTTCAAACGTTCATCTTGAACATTCCGTCACACATGTATCATTTTCCTACATACATCTCATTTTTATACAACGCAAATTTATCAGATACAAATGCAAGTTTGAAACCATTTTTAATAAGAAGATATCCGTACACAAGATTCTTACGAATATCTGGCACATGTAGGACGTTGTTGAGGACTAGGCCTTTTCCAGATATCATCTTTAAAGTGACTTTGCCTTGTCCTTCAATCTTGAAACTTGCAGCATTCTCCATGAATAGTTGTTTCCCTTTTAGTTCTTGATAGTTGGAGAACATTGCCCTATCAGCATACACATAATGGGTTGCACCGATATCTACCAACCATTCCCTTGTGTTTCCAACCATGTTGCATTTGGACACAACTGCAGATAGACTGATCTCCTACATTCCTTCGGAAAGGTTGTCCTTCTCAATCATGTTAGCTTGAGCAGGTTTCCTAGGCTTTTGACATTCATTTGAAGGATGTCCGGCCTTTCTACAATTATAGCATTTCCTTTTGAACTTTTTCGCCTTCTTGGAGTTATCTCTATGTGGTGCATCTTTTGAGATCTTTCGTTTCTTGTTCAAAGGCCTTTGTTATGTTTCAACTTGCTCCAAGTTGGTCAATAGGTTTCCTTTCATTTTTTCTATTGTCTTCTTCAAACGGACGATCAATTCTTCCAAATTCATTTCCTTACATTTGTGCTTGAGATAGTTCTTGAAATCTCTCCACTTGAAAGGATTCACTTAGTTCCATCTTTTCGAAATGTATGTCGTACAAGAGGACTTGAATTTCTTGCACTTGGCTTATCACAGTTTTCGTATCTACCATTTTGTAGTCCAAAAACTTTCCCTTAATGAACTTCTTGGTTCCGGCATCCTTGGTCTTGTATTTATTTTCCAAAGAATCCCATAATTCCTTGGCCAAGTTTTTAGAACGATACACCCCATATAGTGTATTGTGCAACCCATTCAAAATGTAGTTTTTGCATAGCAAATCCGAGTGCTTCCATGCATCCAACGCAATAATCGACTCACGATTATTTTCTCCCTCTTGTACGGATGATGCGGTCTCTTTTAAGAACTTTGCCAAATTGAGGATAGTGAGATAGAATAACATCTTTTGTTGCCATCTCTTAAAATCCACGCCACTAAATTTTTCCGATTTTTCACCATGCGGGTTTGAAGTGTTTATAGCCATAGGCGTAACCATGTTTGTACCGTTTTGACTTGAAGCCTCTACAATACACATTCCTATTACAAAAATAGAAGATTATCACAACGTAAAGTAAGGGAAAGGAATAGTGCACAAAGACTATTCCAAAATGAAGAACAAAGTATGGGTTAAACCAAAACAAAACCAAAAACAACCACCGACAAATATTGTCTTAAGATTGTTGGTTCCGGGTTTTATGTGAGAGGTATGATGGTTGTTGATGTTTGCATCAAAACAAATTTATGTTTAATCCATAGGAGCGTGATCAAACTATTGATATGTGAACTTGAAAGTGTAGTACAAAACCACAAAATCAAGGTATCAAAATGAAACAAGAAAAGGAGAAGAAAAAGAAATGAAATCCTATGCAAGTGATGGCACTTTCTCCTCAAGACAATATTGCCCCGCTATAGTGCTAATGGTTGATGGCACTTGTCTCCCAAGATACAACGGATGTTTAATCTTGTGGTAGCAACACTTCACACAACAAGAACCGGCGAACCGACGGAATTTCCCCCTCTACAAAGGGATTTTATGCAAGAAAAAGGGAGAGAGATTTTGCAAGAGAAGACGAGTGCTCAATGCAAAATATGAGTTGGTGTACCCTTAGGGACCTCCAAGGGGTCCTATTTATAGAGGAGGAAGGAGTGTAGATGAAGTGGTGTGGGCCAAATCGTGCAACTTTCAAATAATTGCAACATTCTATCTTCGCTAGCTTTTCGCTCGAGCAACGCTTAAAAAATGTGAGCAGAACATACTTCTAATGTATTTTAGCCCTTCAAAAATCCCAGCAGAACATACTTCAAATCCAAGACTGTCGCTCGAGTGAAGATTGAGCGACAGTGTATTTTAGCCCTTATCCACCGTATTTTCCTCCAATTTTTGGACTGCAATTTCTTATTCACCCGGAATTGGTTTCTAATGTCCAAATATACTAAGATCATCTGCTCGATGAAGTAGAACAAGTTGGGCTTTTTACTTTTGTGATTTTACCATCGGATCAAGTCCGAATACTCAGTCGAAGTTGACACGTTAATCACACTTTTCGATTTCAATTTTTACTTAACCAATTTCCAATCTTTTATGTTAATTTGGAAACCGATTTCCAACACAACTTCACGAGACTCGGAACTTAATTAAGAACATATGCTATAAAGCACAAAGCTCGTTCAGAGATTAATCGCAATAGGGAGCTAGTAGTTTATCTACACGAACTTTAGTCAAATAAGACAACTTTCAAGTAAAAAGAAGCAGCGAAATTGAGTGAAGGAAAACGCTTACTATACTCATCCTAAAATTAGGATTTAGTGACAGAAGGATGGGGATAACTACGATGAAGCCCCCAATTACTACGAACATAGAAGAAACTCTCTTTCCAGTTATGCACTTTATAGGGAGTAATGACAAGATTCGAGCATGTCCTAGGAGGGCGAGAGAAATGATAGTAGTACCCTTTCTGTAGATTTGCTTTATTTCCTGTCTTCATGTGATGGTAAATGGATTGAAAAGGTCTAGCGGAAGCTCTCCTCCCAAACCCGCTACATCCCATTATATAGGTCCATGCATTTGGAGTAAGTTGGGTAGGAATGATATTGAAGGAAAAAAGAATATTATGAAAAAAAATGATAAAATGGAACTCTAAGCCACATATTTATCAAATGCATGTGGATAGCTATACAGTCATGAGAAGGGTGATCCGCTCAGGACAAAGCAACTCTACGTCATCAGACACGAGAGTGGTCCCAAATGTTACTCATGTCCTTCTCAGTAATGTTAGTGAATATCCCTGGGGCTTCAAAAACCTCCCTATCACTAATATTGAGATTGTTCGAATCATTTGAAGGATCATGACTCTTACCAACCTTAGTTGGGAACCATTCCCGATTTAAGAAATTCCAGGCTAATCCAGAAACTAGATGGATTCGTTACAGAATGATGCAATGCCTCAGCATTTTGGGATCCTTTGAAAGAGGAAGGCAAATCAGTGGAGGTATCATTAAATCTAGAACTTTCTACTTCTGAGTTTTTTCACATATTCTAAGAGTCGCTCCAGAAAGATATTTTGAAATCACAAAGAGCAAAATAAAGGGAAATTTGAAAGACATATCCAAAACGAAATCTAGAATTGCGAAAGAAAGGGTGTAAAGCACAAATAAGCAAAAAGTAATGAAGAAGAAGCAAGAAAGGAACCCATAAAAGGGAAGAAGGTATTATAGTGAGCGTGAATATTCGGGTTAAGTACTTGAACAAATCACAATCATACAAATTATCCAGGCAGTCGTGGCCATTGAATATTCAAGGGTGTCTGGTTAAGAATTCTAAAAAGAACAAATACGATTGCACGTAAGTGACATGCACATTAAATGAGCAGAAGCCACCAACATTGAAACACGCAAAAAGCCTTGTAGTGCACGAAGAAACTGCTACAATCTAGCATATCTCCTTAATCTATCCCACGTAAGCCACCAAAAAAAAAAGAGGCTCAAAAACAATGATAAGCTCGCATGATAATAAAAATATGATAAGTCCTCGATTTAATATGAATAATAAAATCACATTTCATGGACAATTTGTTGAATGAAACAATCAATTCCATGAAATCATATCTGCCGAACCATAAGTAAGGTGAAGGGGTAAGAATGTAAATGGCTCGCATAGTATAGGTGAGCCATTCCCTCATCCAGATTGGCTAAAAACTGTTATTGAGGTACACATGGGCAAATATTTAAAGCGTGAATCCAATGCCAATGAATACAAGAAAAATAAACTGATACTATAAAAGAATCAATTACAGGGACCGTCATTTGTTATTTATTCCAAATGACTGATTTACCTTGAAACCTGAAGAAAAATCTATAAATACCCCCTTCTCAAAAGGATAAAGAATGCAAAATAAAATATCTTCATTCCAAATAGCCATTTCCCCACTTTATCCAATTTAAGCATCAAAACTAGTGAGTTTAGGAGATCAAAACCCTAGGTAGTGAGAGAAATTTGTTGATTCGATTTCTATCGTCAACGGTAATAAAATACATAAATTTTGATGAAAAATAGGATATACAATCACTTCACCTATGTTGGTACTAGCTCATCAATATATGGACTATAAAACGAGCAAACAAGTAATAGATCATATGGCTAGAAGGTCCATTGGTAATGCATGATATTATGTTGATGGACTCTTTCCCTAAGGTTTAACCTTGCAGATTCAACTTTTACAATTCCACCATCTAGTCAAGCTCTGAAATGCAACTGCCATTCTGAAGCCAATGCATCTCCTAATTAAATTTTAGCCTTACCCTTTCACATATTGAACTTCATGGACTAGTACTTGTTCACAATACATTATAACTCGAGTTCTCTCAATGTCAAAACTATTTTTAACAGAAGCACAAATAATAACCACTTGGATTAGAAATAAATTAATCATTGTTTCATAGCATAACAATAGAAATAAGCCTTGTGTTTATATTATTAAAACACAAAGTAGAAGAGATGTTTCAAAGAATTAATGTTTGAATACTTCCTGAAGCTAGCTTAAAATTTTAGCACAGCAACCTCCAAAGAGCATATCAACCACCAAATCCCATCAACATTTTCCCTGGACAATTCAAGTGATGAGCTCATATTCTTAATTGTTGAAAGCAAATATAAATAAAAAATGAGTTCACTCTCTAAAAAGTTAAACTTTCAAATGAGATGATTAACATGGTATTAGAGCAGGTGTTCAAGCATGCCACCACCCATGTATAAAAATTATGCACCTGTTAAGCATATGTTGAAAAATGAATTGACTTGCAAGTGAGGGAGTGTTGAAGACACAATTCAAATGAATAGAAATGTCCATTCTCTAGCAACTAAAATTTTTACGTGAAGTGGTTAACATAAACAAACAGTAAAATGTTGTATAAATCCTACGTTACTACATTTAATACAATATTAACAACTTTTAAACTTTTAGATTATATACCTTATCTTTTAAGATATTGAATATGGTTTCTTTTATCACCACTTTATTCACACAATGATCGAAGTCTTAAGGTACTAAACAACTACTATTTTACTTTAAAATTATATTATAATATATATTTTAGGCAAAATGATAGTTACAGTTCCTAACTTTTCACTGAGTTGCAGCTTTTACCCTTACCTTTTATTTGTGGCACCTACGATCTCAAACTTTTTAATTCGTCGCAGTTGAAGGACAAATGGATGAACACTACTAAAAAACACCTTTTCACCTACGGAAAATTACCAACGGATTGCATCCGTTGATGATTAGAAACGGATTATCCGTTGGTAAGAGTAATTTACTTTTAGCTACGATAATTAGCAACGAATTTTCCGTTGGTTAAGATGATATCTCTTTATCGACCGATATTCCGTGCCTAATGTAACCGTTTAACATTTAGATCTTCCTCCAAGGGATATTCCGTAGGTGATGTACCGAATATTACCAACGGATGCAATTAGAAACGAATTATCCGTTAGTAAAAGAAATTCACTTTTAGCTACAATAATCAGCAAGGAATTTTTCGTTCGTAAAGATGATATCTCTTTACCAACGGATATTCCGTACCTAATATAACCGTTTACCATTTTGATCTTTTACCTATAGATATTTCGTTGGTAATTAGAAACGAATTATCCGTTAGTAAAAATGATATCTCTTTACCAACAGATATTTCGTGCCTAATATAACCGTTTAACATTTTGATCTTTCAGCAACGGATATTCTGTTGGTAATGAGAAACTGATTATATATCCGTTGGTAATTAAAAAAGGATTATCCGTTAGTAAAATGATATCTCTTTACCAACGAATATTCCGTGCCTAATATAACCGTTTAACATTCTGATCTTTCAACAAGGGATATTCCGTTGGTAATGAGAAACTAATTATCCGTTGGTAAAAATAATTCACTTATCCTACATCGGAAGTTTACAATAATATTTTTGTAGTTGCCCTCTATAAATTTGTGGTCCAATAAGGAGTTAAACAATATTTTGGCCTTTCAATTCAGTTGGCTAAAAATAAAAAAATATTATAATTATTAAATAAATAATAATAATAATAACAACAACAACAAAAATAAATAAATAAATAATTTTTTACCATAAGGTTATTTACAACATTGATTTTTACCAATTGTAATGGTAGACATTTACCAACGAAAAATCGGTTGGTATTGATTAAGACTTTTACCAACGAAAATTTCGTTGGTAAAAGATTCACACTTTACTAACGGAAAATCCGTTTGTAAAATGTTTACTCTTTACCTACGATATGATCCGTTGGTAACTATCAGCGACCCTCAAATTACCGACGGATTTGTGGTTGCAAATACTCCGTTGGTGAAGATTATTAGCAACGGATATTGATGCTTTAGGAACGAAAAATCCGTGCCTGAAACTCTATTTTTTAGTAGTGGAATTTCAACCATTTGACTGTCGATTGACTAGAAAAATAAAAAAACCAACTTCATTTGACCAATTTAAAAAGGGCAAAATTGTAACTTTACGTTTTCCTGATAAAATTATTAAAACAGAATTATGAGCTGTATTTTACTCATAAAAATGAAAATCCTTTAGAAATTCCATATAAACACACATAAACCAAGGCAACAACATGAAGAGAAACCTTCCAAAAAACATGAACTTACTTTTCGATAACATCTTTTTGAAGTTCAGAGTCAAAAAACCATCTTGAAAGGCGAAGATTCATGATTAACGTGTTGCAAGATGTATCGTCACTCATGTATGAACTCAGATGTAGTGTCTGATAGTTTGATTAAAACTTCTTCTAGTGTGTTCATCTTTTGGTTGGCGAAGTAATCCCCATAGTCATGTTATTTCGATTATTCTCATGAACATCAACAAGTGCATATACTTCTTTGTTGTAAGTGGTTAAGGGTAACGAGCTTCCTCATAGTCATGTTATCTTCATCAAATTTTTGGTCCTGCATCTCGATTTGTTTCTGATCTTTTGCTTCGCTTTGTTCGTGCCAAAGAAACAAAGAATAAACAAATAGATCAGTTTAAAAAATAAAAAAATCAAATTAAAGAGAGAATTAAATAAATACTAATTAATGACTTAATCCTGGATAACAACGCAAAAGAAGTTGCTGTGAATATTTTAAATTCCAAGGGTTCGATATCGTGAACAAGTGATAAGTAGATCTAAAAGTCCAACTTATCATTCCTATGAGGACTGCTACTGAACCGTTACTTTAATTAATCCTAACTCCTATTTAAAAAATAATTAAATGCAGTTTAAGTTTTTATACTCAAAAATTATAAATCTACTAAAAACTAAAATGATGCGAAAGTGAAAATATTCTGATTTCTATATGATGGTTAAAGTATTAGGATTTACGATTTCACCATAGTTAACCCTTAATCTCGATCATCAAATTTTTTATAACAATTAATTATATGTCCCAGTCAAATTCGTTTAAATTAATCGATTTGCATCTCTCAAATTTAAACCAATCCTACTCAATTAAGTTAACTTACTATATCTTCACGAGTTCAACATAGTTAACCCCTTAATCTCGATCATCATTTTTTTAATAAAAATTAATTATAAGTATTGGTCAAAATTTTCTAAATTAATCGATTTACATCTCTCGAATTTAAACCAATCACACTCAATTAAGTTAGCTTACTATATCTATATGTAAATCAAGGTAAGCCTTAATCAAAAGTATTAAATCACCAAAAAATTCAATTAATCTCTGCAACAATTATAAAAGTGCTTCTCTATATTTTATCCAAATCAATGGATTTCACTACATGGTCTAAACAAATAACTCACATCTCGACTTGTTACCATTCAAAAATATCATTTATTTTAAATCTATTTGACAACATTGTTTTGTCAAAATTTTGGTGTCATTGCTTAGGAGCTTATTTTAAGCTATATAAGGACTTAACAAGTTTACATACTTTATGGATTTCATTTGGAGATATGAACCCTTCAAGTTGTTTCATATATATCTTCTCTTCTAACTCACTATTTAGGAATGTCATTTTTACATTCATTTGATGAATCTCAAGGTTATATATTGCCGCAATTGCAATTAGCAACCTCATCGAGGTGATTCTCGTTACGGGTGAGTAGGTATTGAAGAAGTCAAGTCCTTCTTTTTTCCTATATCCTTTGGCAACCAATCTAGCCATATATTTGTCAATGGATCCATCCAGTTTCAATTGCTTTTTGAAATCCATTTACACTCTAAAAGCTTATTTGCGGGAGGTAAATCTACCAATTCCCAAGTATGATTTTGCATTATGGAATCTATCTCGCTATTGATAGCTTCCTTCCAATGCCGTGCTTCCGGGGTAGACATCGCTTCCTCGTAAGTCCTTGGATCATTTTCTACCATATAAGTTAGAAAATCCTAACCAAATGATGTAGATGTTCTAGCCCTGTTACTGCACCTTGGTTCTTCCTCATTTGAAGATCCATTTGCAGATTCATAAGTTCTTTTATTTGAACTTGACGTTTCCCTATCTTTGTAAGCAAATATGTTTTCAAAGAATACTACATTCCTTGATTCAATTATGTTACCCTCGTGTACATCTTGAATATTGAATTTGTGTACTAGAAAACGATATGCACTACTATTATTGACGTACCCAATAAATATGCAATTGATCGTTTTGGGACCAATTTTAATTTGTTTAGGCTTGGATACTTCAACCTTTGCCAAACACCCCCATATTTTTAAGTGTTGGTAGGAAGGAGAGTGACATTTCCATAACTCATATGGTGTCATTTCCATTTTCTTAAGCGGTATCCGATTGAGAAGACTATTTGCCGTTAAGATTGTCTCCCCCCACAAGTTCTGAGGTAAACCCGAACTTATTAACATCGCATTTATCTTCTCTTTAAGAGTTCAATTTTTGTGTTCAGCAATCCCACTCGATTGAGGAGAGTATGGAGCCGTTGTTTGATGAATGATTTCATTTTCGGAAGAATTCTTCAAACAGTGCCCCATATTCACCTCCTTGATCACTACGAATATTTTTAATTCGTTTGTCAAGTTGCATTTCAACTTCGGCTTTATATTGTTTAAATGCACTTAAGGCTTAGTCTTTGCTTCTTAAAAGAAAGACATAACAATACTTTGTACAATCATCGATAAAAGTTACAAAGTATTTCTTACTGCCTCTAGTTTGAATGAATTTCAAATCACATATATCACTATGGATTAATTCTAGAGGCACTGTTTTCATTTGAATTGAATGGAACGGTATTTTAGCCAATTTTGTTTCAACTCATATTTCGCATTTGTGATTAGGATCAATTTCAAGCACCAGAATTATACTTTGATTCATAAGTTTGCGCAACGAATTATAATTGGCATGTCCTAATCGATTATGCCATAAACAAGACTCAAACAAGTAAACAAATTTTGTTACTTTATTCATAAAGCCTTGTTTCGGTACAACAGTTCAAACGTTCATCTTGAACATTCCGTCACACATGTATCATTTTCCTACATACATCTCATTCTTATACAACGCAAATTTATCAGATACAAATGCAAGTTTGAAACCATTTTTAATAAGAAGATATCCGTACACAAGATTCTTACGAATATCTGGCACATGTAGGACATTGTTGAGGACTAGGTCTTTTCCAGATGTCATCTTTAAAGTGACTTTGCCTTGTCCTTCAATCTTGAAACTTGCAGCATTCTCCATGAATAGTTGTTTCCCTTTTAGTTCTTGATAGTTGGAGAACATTGCCCTATCAGCATACACATAATGGGTTGCACCGATATCTACCCACCATTCCCTTGTGTTTCCAACCATGTTGCATTTGGACACAACTGTAGATAGACTGATCTCCTACATTCCTTCGGAAAGGTTGTCCTTCTCAATCATGTTAGCTTGAGCAGGTTTCCTAGGCTTTTGACATTCATTTGAACGATGTCCGGCCTTTCTACAATTATAGCATTTCCTTTTGAACTTTTTCGCCTTCTTGGAGTTATCTCTACGTGGTGCATCCTTTGAGATCTTTCGTTTCTTATTCAAAGGCCTTTGTTCTGTTTCAACAAAGTTTGCTCCAAGTTGGTCAATAGGTTTCCTTTCATTTTTTCTATTGTCTTCTTCAAACGGACGATCAATTCTTCCAAATTCATCTCCTTACATTTGTACTTGAGATAGTTCTTGAAATCTCTCCACTTGAAAGGATTCACTTAGTTCCATCTTTTCAGAATGTATGTCGTACAAGAGGACTTGAATTTCTTGCACTTGGCTTATCACAGTTTTCGTATCTACCATTTTGTAGTCCAAAAACTTTCCCACAATGAACTTCTTGGTTTCGGCATCCTTGGTCTTGTATTTATTTTCCAAAGAATCCCATAATTCCTTGGCCAAGTTTTTAGAACGATACACCCCATATAGTGTATTGTCCAACCCATTCAAAATGTAGTTTTTGCATAGAAAATCCGAGTGCTTCCATGCATCCAACGCAATAATCGACTCACGATTATTTTCTCCCTCTTGTAAAGATGATGCGGTCTCTTTTAAGAACTTTTCCAAATTGAGGATAGTGAGATAGAATAACATCTTTTGTTGCCATCTCTTAAAATCCACGCCACTAAATTTTTCCGATTTTTCACCATGCGGGTTTGAAGTGTTTATAGCCATAGGCGTAACCATGTTTGTACCGTTTTGACTTGAAGCCTCTACAATACACATTCCTATTACAAAAATAGAAGATTATCACAATGTAAAGTAAGGGAAAGGAATAGTGCACAAAGACTATTCCAAAATGAAGAACAAAGCATGGGTTAAACCAAAACAAAACCAAAAACAACCACCGACAAATATTGTCTTAAGATTGTTGGTTCCGGATTTTATGTGAGAGGTATGATGGTTGTTGATGTTTGTATCAAAGCAAATTAATGTTTAATCCGTAGGAGCGTGATCAAACTATTGATATGTGAACTTGAAAGTGTAGTACAAAACCACAAAATCAAGGTATCAAAATGAAACAAGAAAAGGAGAAGAAAAAGAAATGAGATCCAATGCAAGTGATGGCACTTTCTCCTCAAGACAATATTGCCTCGTTATAGTGCTAATGGTTGACGGCACTTGTCTCCCAAGATACAACGGATGTTTAATCTTGTGGTAGCGGCACTTCACACCACAAGAACCGGCGAACCGACGGAATTTCCCTCTCTACAAAGGGATTTTATGCAAGAAACAGGGAGAGAGATTTTGCAAGAGAAGACGAGTGCTCAATGCAAAATATGAGTTGGTGTACCCTTAGGGACCTCCAAGGGGTCCTATTTATAGAGGAGGAAGGAGTGTGGATGAAGTGGTGTGGGCCAAATCGTGCAACTTTCAAATAATTGCAACATTCTATCTTCGCTAGCTTTTCGCTCGAGCAACGCTTCAAAAATGTGAGCAGAACATACTTCTAATGTATTTTAGCCCTTCAAAAATCCCAGCAGAACATACTTCAAATCCAAGACTGTCGCTCGAGTGAAGATTGAGCGACAGTGTATTTTAGCCCTTATCCACCGTGTTTTCCTCCAATTTTTGGACTGCAATTTCTTATTCACCCGGAATTGGTTTCTAATGTCCAAATATACTAAGATCATTTGCTCGATGAAGTAGAATAAGTTGGGCTTTTTACTTTTGTGATTTTACCATCGGATCAAGTCCGAATATTCAGTCGAAGTTGACACGTTAGTCACACTTTTCGATTTCAATTTTTACTTAACCAATTTTCGATCTTTTATGTTAATTTGGAAACCGATTTCCAACACAACTTCACGAGACTCGGAACTTAATTAAGATCATATGCTATAAAGCACAAAGCTCGTTCAGAGATTAACCGCAATAGGAAGCTGGTAGTTTATCTACACGAACTTTAGTCAAATAAGACAACTTTCAAGTAAAAAGAAGCAGCGAAATTGAGCGAAGGAAAATGCTTACTATACTCATCCTAAAATTAGGATTTAGTCACAGAAGGATGGGGATAACTACGATGAAGCCCCCAATTACTACGAACATAGAAGAAACTCTCTTTCCAGTTATGCACTTTATAGGGAGTAATGACAAGATTCGAGCATGTCCTAGGAGGGCGAGAGAAATGATAGTAGTACCCTTTCTGTAGATTTGCTTTATTTCCTGTCTTCATGTGATGGTAAATGGATTGAAAAGGTCTAGCGGAAGCTCTCCTCCCAAACCCGCTACATCCCATTATATAGGTCCATGCATTTGGAGTAAGTTGGGTAGGAATGATATTGAAGGAAAAAAGAATATTATGAAAAAAAAATGATAAAATGGAACTCTAAGCCACATATTTATCAAATGCATGTGGATAGCTATACAGTCATGAGAAGGGTGATCCGCTCAGGACAAAGCAACTCTACGTCATCAGACACGAGAGTGGTCCCAAATGTTACTCATGTCCTTCTCAGTAATGTTAGTGAATATCCCTGAGGCTTCAAAAACCTCCCTATCACTAATATTGAGATTGTTCGAATCATTTGAAGGATCATGACTCTTACCAACCTTAGTTGGGAACCATTCCCGATTTAAGAAATTCCAGGCTAATCCAGAAACTAGATGGATTCGTTACAGAATGATGCAATGCCTCAGCATTTTGGGATCCTTTGAAAGAGGAAGGCATATCAGTGGAGGTATCATTAAATCTAGAACTTTCTACTTCTGAGTTTTTTCACATATTCTAAGAGTCGCTCCAGAAAGATATTTTGAAATCACAAAGAGCAAAATAAAGGGAAATTTGAAAGACATATCCAAAATGAAATCTAGAATTGCGAAAGAAAGGGTGTAAAGCACAAATAAGCAAAAAGTAATGAAGAAGAAGCAAGAAAGGAACCCATAAAAGGGAAGAAGGTATTATAGTGAGCGTGAATATTCGGGTTAAGTACTTGAACAAATCACAATCATACAAATTATCCAGGCAGTCGTGGCCATTGAATATTCAAGGGTGTTTGGTTAAGAATTCTAAAAAGAACAAATACGATTGCACGTAAGTGACATGCACAGCCATTGAATATTCAAGGGTGTTTGGTTAAGAATTCTAAAAAGAACAAATACGATTGCACGTAAGTGACATGCACATTAAATGAGCAGAAGCCACCAACATTGAAACACGCAAAAAGCCTTGTAGTGCACGAAGAAACTGCTACAATCTAGCATATCTCCTTAATCTATCCCATGTAAGCCACCAAAAAAAAAACTCAAAAACAATGATAAGCTCGCATGATAATAAAAATATGATAAGTCCTCGATTTAATATGAATAATAAAATCACATTTCATGGACAATTTGTTGAATGAAACAATCAATTCCATGAAATCATATCTGCCGAACCATAAGTAAGGTGAAGGGGTAAGAATGTAAATGGCTCGCATAGTATAGGTGAGCCATTCCCTCATCCAGATTGGCTAAAAACTGTTATTGAGGTACACATGGGCAAATATTTAAAGCGTGAATCCAATGCCAATGAATACAAGAAAAATAAACTGATACTATAAAAGAATCAATTACAGGGACCGTCATCTGTTATTTATTCCAAATGACTGATTTACCTTGAAACCTGAAGAAAAATCTATAAATACCCCCTTCTCAAAAGGATAAAGAATGCAAAATAAAATATCTTCATTCCAAATAGCCATTTCCCCACTTTATCCAATTTAAGCATCAAAACTAGTGAGTTTAGGAGATCAAAACCCTAGGTAGTGAGAGAAATTTGTTGATTCGATTTCTATCGTCAACGGTAATAAAATACATAAATTTTGATGAAAAATAGGATATACAATCACTTCACCTATGTTGGTACTAGCTCATCAATATATGGACTATAAAACGAGCAAACAAGTAATAGATCATATGGCTAGAAGGTCCATTGGTAATGCATGATATTATGTTGATGGACTCTTTCCCTAAGGTTTAACCTTGCAGATTCAACTTTTACAATTCCACCATCTAGTCAAGCTCTGAAATGCAACTGCCATTCTGAAGCCAATGCATCTCCTAATTAAATTTTAGCCTTACCCTTTCACATATTGAACTTCATGGACTAGTACTTGTTCACAATACATTATAACTCGAGTTCTCTCAATGTCAAAACTATTTTTAACAGAAGCACAAATAATAACCACTTGGATTAGAAATAAATTAATCATTGTTTCATAGCATAACAATAGAAATAAGCCTTGTGTTTATATTATTAAAACACAAAGTAGAAGAGATGTTTCAAAGAATTAATGTTTGAATACTTCCTGAAGCTAGCTTAAAATTTTAGCACAGCAACCTCCAAAGAGCATATCAACCACCAAATCCCATCAACATTTTCCCTGGACAATTCAAGTGATGAGCTCATATTCTTAATTGTTGAAAGCAAATATAAATAAAAAATGAGTTCACTCTCTAAAAAGTTAAACTTTCAGATGAGATGATTAACATGGTATTAGAGCAGGTGTTCAAGCATGCCACCACCCATGTATAAAAATTATGCACCTGTTAAGCATATGTTGAAAAATGAATTGACTTGCAAGTGAGGGAGTGTTGAAGACACAATTCAAATGAATAGAAATGTCCATTCTCTAGCAGCTAAAATTTTTACGTGAAGTGGTTAACATAAACAAACAGTAAAATGTTGTATAAATCCTACGTTACTACATTTAATACAATATTAACAACTTTTAAACTTTTAGATTATATACCTTATCTTTTAAGATATTGAATATGGTTTCTTTTATCACCACTTTATTCACACAATGATCGAAGTCTTAAGGTACTAAACAACTACTATTTTACTTTAAAATTATATTATAATATATATTTTAGGCAAAATGATAGTTACAGTTCCTAACTTTTCACTGAGTTGCAGCTTTTAACCTTACCTTTTATTTGTGGCACCTATGATCTCAAACTTTTTAATTCGTCGCAGTTGAAGGACAAATGGATGAACACTACTAAAAAACACCTTTTCACCTACGGAAAATTACCAACGGATTGCATCCGTTGATGATTAGAAACGGATTATCCGTTGGTAAGATTAATTTACTTTTAGCTACGATAATTAGCAACGGATTTTCCGTTGGTTAAGATGATATCTCTTTGTCGACCGATATTCCGTGCCTAATGTAACCGTTTAACATTTAGATCTTCCTCCAAGGGATATTCCGTAGGTGATGTACCGAATATTACCAACGGATGCAATTAGAAACGAATTATCCGTTAGTAAAAGAAATTCACTTTTAGCTACAATAATCAGCAACGAATTTTTCGTTCGTAAAGATGATATCTCTTTACCAACGGATATTCCGTACCTAATATAACCGTTTACCATTTTGATCTTTTACCCATAGATATTTCGTTGGTAATTAGAAACGAATTATCCTTTAGTAAAAATGATATCTCTTTACCAACAGATATTTCGTGCATAATATAACCGTTTAACATTTTGATCTTTCAGTAACGGATATTCCGCTGGTAATGAGAAACTGATTATATATCCGTTGGTAATTAAAAAAGGATTATCCGTTAGTAAAATGATATCTCTTTACCAACGAATATTCCGTGCCTAATATAACCGTTTAACATTCTGATCTTTCAGCAAGGGATATTCCGTTGGTAATGAGAAACTAATTATCCGTTGGTAAGAATAATTCACTTATCCTATATCGGAAGTTTACAATAATATTTTTGTAGTTGCCCTCTATAAATTTGTGGTCCAATAAGGAGTTAAACAATATTTTGGCCTTTCAATTCAGTTGGCTAAAAATAAAAAAATATTATAATTATTAAATAAATAATAATAATAATAAAAACAACAACAAAAATAAATAAATAAATAAATTTTTTACCATAAGGTTATTTACAACATTGATTTTTACCAATTGTAATGGTAGACATTTACCAACGAAAAGTCGGTTGGTATTGATTAAGACTTTTACCAACGAAAACTTCGTTGGTAAAAGATTCACACTTTACTAACGAAAAATCCGTTTGTAAAATGTTTACTCTTTACCTACGATATGATCCGTTGGTAACTATCAGCGACCCTCAAATTACCGACGGATTTGTGGTTGCAAATACTCCGTTGGTGAAGATTATTAGCAACGGATATTGAGGCTTTAGGAACGAAAAATCCGTGCCTGAAACTCTGTTTTTTAGTAGTGGAATTTCAACCATTTGACTGTCGATTGACTAGAAAAATAAAAAAACCAACTTCATTTGACCAATTTAAAAAGGGCAAAATTGTAACTTTACGTTTTCCTGATAAAATTATTAAAACAGAATTATGAGCTGTATTTTACTCATAAAAATGAAAATCCTTTAGAAATTCCATATAAACACACATAAACCAAGGCAACAACATGAAGAGAAACCTTCCAAAAAACATGAACTTACTTTTCGATAACATCTTTTTGAAGTTCAGAGTCAAAAAACCATCTTGAAAGGCGAAGATTCATGATTAACGTGTTGCAAGATGTATCGTCACTCATGTATGAACTCAGATGTAGTGTCTGATAGTTTGATTAAAACTTCTTCTAGTGTGTTCATCTTTTGGTTGGCGAAGTAATCCCCATAGTCATGTTATTTCGATTATTCTCATGAAAATCAACAAGTGCATATACTTCTTTGTTGTAAGTGGTTAAGGGTAACGAGCTTCCTCATAGTCATGTTATCTTCATCAAATTTTTGGTCCTGCATCTCGATTTGTTTCTGATCTTTTGCTTCGCTTTGTTCATGCCAAAGAAACAAAGAATAAACAAATAGATCAGTTTAAAAAATAAAAAAATCAAATTAAAGAGAGAATTAAATAAATACTAATTAATGACTTAATCCTGGATAACAACGCAAAAGAAGTTGCTGTGAATATTTTAAATTCCAAGGGTTCGATATCGTGAACAAGTGATAAGTAGATCTAAAAGTCCAACTTATCATTCCTATGAGGACTGCTACTGAACCGTTACTTTAATTAATCCTAACTCCTATTTAAAAAATAATTAAATGCAGTTTAAGTTTTTATACTCAAAAATTATAAATCTACTAAAAACTAAAATGATGCGAAAGTGAAAATATTCTGATTTCTATATGATGGTTAAAGTATTAGGATTTACGATTTCACCATAGTTAACCCTTAATCTCGATCATCAAATTTTTTATAACAATTAATTATATGTACCAGTCAAATTCGTTTAAATTAATCGATTTGCATCTCTCAAATTTAAACCAATCCTACTCAATTAAGTTAACTTACTATATCTTCACGAGTTCACCATAGTTAACCCCTTAATCTCGATCATCATTTTTTTAATAAAAATTAATTATAAGTATTGGTCAAAATTTTCTAAATTAATCGATTTACATCTCTCGAATTTAAACCAATCACACTCAATTAAGTTAGCTTACTATATCTATATGTAAATCAAGGTAAGCCTTAATCAAAAGTATTAAATCACCAAAAAATTCAATTAATCTCTGCAACAATTATAAAAGTGCTTCTCAATATTTTATCCAAATCAATGGATTTCACTACATGGTCTAAACAAATAACTCACATCTCGACTTGTTACCATTCAAAAATCAATAAACTAGTTATCAAGTAATTCAAATCATGGAGAAAAGACATAATAATAATTCACAAACATCAACTGATAACCAAAATACAATAATTAAAATTCAGGTCTCGGAACTATGTTATTTATATTGGCAACATGAGTTCCAAGGTATAGGTTGCTTACTTCACTAGTCAACAAAGTGCATCAACAGTTGCACTGATTAAAAGTTTTATTAAATGACTTGATTTTTTAAACAACAGTTTTTTTCAAAATTCATTGTGAGGTTTTTCGTCCCAACCATCGTTTAGTTACACATCACAAGAGAAGAAAAATTACAAGAAAAAATTGGAGTAAATCATTGGGTTTTTCTTCAAGTTTTCATCCAAATTTGGTCCTTTCTCGTCCCAAACTTCAATTTTGATGTCGAAACTCTCAACATCTCAAATGTTGGTCCCCAAAATTTAATAATCATTAAAAATTGGTCTGTCTCAACTTTCGAAAGTTTGCAATTTAATCCCCAAACTTTCTCAAAGTTGAATTTTACCTCCAAAACTTGTGATTTTCTTTAAATAGCTCTCTTTTTACTTCTTAATAACTCCCTGCTATTCGGTTAGTCTTTAATTTCTCTGAACTAACTATGAATTATCTAAAAAATGCCCTTTTTATTCCAATTATATCTAAGTTGGTGTCTTCATACAATTAAAATACTTTTACACAAAATTAAATAGACATTCTCTCGATATATCAATAAATAACTAAGAATAAAAGCCCCAACGAAGTGCATAATATGCTCTTATCAATTTGCAGAGACAAGTTTGAAGATCTAACCAAGTTACACTACGGAACGGACAGTGGGAGATGTTTGTATCATTGACTATAGAGCTAGCGTTGGCAACTACATGGTTAAGCTTGGACCCACTTTCGACAACTTGATGGGATCAAATAAAGTTCAGAATAAATTTCAAGATCAAGAATAAATCTTGCGGTAGATCAGAACACTGAAATTCTCCTACGAAATCAATTGTGAGGTTCTAAAAATTTCCCAGTAGTAGGAATTGACGCACATGCCTTTACATTCTTGAGACTAAAACAAACCCATCTTGTCACACTAAGTTTGTCACATAGACAGACATTGTAACCAAGATGGCTCAAGTATAAAAGTACAATCGCCAGCTGATTGAAGGTGTCGGATCTCTATATGCCTATGTAAAGGGGCAATTTCACCATTTGAGGAGAACCAAAAACTTTTGAAATAACATTTACTCATTCATATGAGAAAGTGCTTTGTGCACAGTGTTAAGATAAGTTATAATTATTCCTATATTTTGGGAATCAAGTAGATTATGGCAGTATACTATTGATATTATGTTCATCTTTGAACTCCATTTTTTCAAAACTCATTTCAACCTCTCATTCTTCCATAAAGTAATATTACAAGTATAAATCAAATACTTTTATTTATTTATTTATTTATTTTTTTAGCCAGACATTTTCCAGAAATTGCTATTCAAAACATATTTTAGGTTTCAAACTAGGCTAAATCACCCCTATAAGTGAAAATTGTAGTTCTTTCTTTATGAATTTTTAATAGTTGCTCATCCTTGAAATAAGCACAAATGAAAGAACGAATGTATTAGGAAAGATATTGAATGGATACTATTATCTTGATTTACAAAGACAAGGAATAGTTAAAAACGTCATGTTCGTTAGGAAAGTATTTTTTATAGTCAAAAGTCAACTCTTTTAATATAATAGCTTTTCACTTCTCTTTAGTGACTGCATGATCAATTGTATTAATTTCAATTAACGTAATGGATTGTTAAAAATATCTTTTAGATAAGTTGGTTGTAACCAACAACGCCCAATTATATAAATGAAATACAATAGTTGATTATGAGATTTCGAAGCTTCAATTCGATGCTCCACGAGAACATAACATTAGTATATTTATTTGCTCAAAAATTTGAGCGAATGACAAATTAAAAAAAATAAAAATAAAAATGAGTTACTTGATTGTTGGGAAAATTTTATTCTGAAATGGTTGAAAATTTTAAAACTTTCAATCCTACATTAGAAAACGATACAGCAATTGTTTAGTCCAAGTACAGTAAAACTACAATAAAATAATAATGAGGGATTGAGAAAAATTATTATTTTAGAGGAATTATTAATTTATTGATAAATGAATATTTGTTAATTTGTAGATTAATTTATATTTTTACAACTTGTATTATATTTTATCATAATACGATTGAATGTTGTAAAATTCAAAATTTAAGTTATGTTTGCCTACCATTTTTCAAAACAATTTTTTATAAAGAAAAATTGTGGGAAAATAATATTTTAAATAGTGATTTTTTGGATTTGCGTGCTATATATTTTTATTGAGTGTGTGTGTAGTTAAAACTAGTATGAAAAATAAAGAGTTTTGAAATAAGAGAGTCAATCAGGAATTGGAATATTCTCATGTAAATTTAAAACTTTTTTTAATTTATAATCACTCATTCTTTAATAAAAAAAAAAAAAGAAGCACTTTTTAATGTGCATTAAACATGGGCCTAATTTGTAAGCCTGCAAAAGGCACGCTCATACATACATTAAAGATGAAACATTAATGTACTTGCATTGACTTTAAAGTTTAATATTTTGAAAGATTAATTGTTAAACTTATTTCATGTGCACATGAAACATAATTTCTGTAGTAAAATTAAAGTTTGTTAAATTAAAAAATGTGAATTGAAACAAAAGTGTCAAATTAAAAGTTTGTTAATTTCTATTAGTAGGAGCTTTTATGAGTTTAAGAAGTTACTATTTTATATATTCGTTGGACCTTAAAGGATTTTTTAAAAATTATTATCTTATACATTTAGCAAAATTATTAATTTAGTACACCGACAGAAGTCGAGGTTAAAAAATTTTATAATTTAATCGAGATTATTAATTTATCAAACATTCGTTTATTTAGATTTTATTGTATGGAACTAGGTCTTAAAGCCTAGGAGTATTGTTAGACTTTGTAAGGAGATGACCTACATTCAAAGAGTTTCAAGGTCATAGTCCACACATGCACATTGCTTTCAATTTTGTTTTGTATCACTGGTCATTGGTTGTGTGCTTATCCCGTATTGGGAGCTAATTGTCCCCATAATTATTGAAATTATGTCCATATCTTCAATTGCTCACTGAAGTTTAAAATGTTAATTTGTCTACTGAACTTATCCAAACATTGGACGTTACTTACTTGCTTAACTTTGTTTATAACTTCTAACAGAAGTGGTGACGTGGCTCACGAAATATTCAGGCGGTGCCATATCTTCATTATGACCTAAAAAAGTGTATTTCATTGCTCACTATATTTTAGAAAACATCTTCGACTGCTCACTATACTTTGAAAAACGTGTTTGATTGCTCACTATACTTTGATAAACGTGTTCGATTGCTCACTATAATTTCAAAACCATATTTGATTGCTCACTATACTTTGGAAAAACATGTTCGATTGCTTACTATACTTTGAAAAACATTTTCGATTGCTCACTATACTTTGAAAAATGTCTTCGATTGCTCACTCGATATTAGACTTAATTTTCACAAGCATAGTGGCAAAAATTCAACCTAGTCGCAAAAATTCAACCTAGTCAAAGACATTTTTCAAAGTATAATGAACAATGAAAGACATTTCTAAAGTAATGTGAACAAAGGGAAAAAAAAAAAATTTACATGGAATCGACGATGTGGCAACACTTTGACATTTTGTTGCCATGTCACCACTTTCATTATAAGTTATAAACAAAAGTTAAACTAGTTTGTAATGTCCAATGTTTTGATATGTTTAGTAGTCAAATCTCGATATTTTAAATTTTAGTGAATAATCTACTATATGAACATAAGTTCACTTGTTCACTGTCTATTTGGACAATTAACTCCCAAAATCGGTATCTATCCTTCTAGAGAATAAAATAAAATTTTATTTATGTTTTATTGTACTTAATATTTTTATTACTTCCGTTTGAGTTAACCAAAATGCACCACGTGTTATCAGCTTTCTATAACAATCATCTAAAAGTACTTTTCAGCAGTTTTGACTTTTCATGCACAACTTTCCAACAATTATAATGTGGCCTTCTATCTTTGCATAATTCCACTCAATTCTCGTCCTCTTTCATATTACACCCTACAATAATCCAATAGCATATTATTCCAGTTAAATTTTAAAATTTTGCAGTCTCATTTGCAGTCCATATAGAGTTCAAAATCTGCATTACTATTACGACAGTTGACCATAAATTAAAATATTTTCTTATTTTTTATCCACACATTCTTCAAAATATTACAATTCAAAAATGTAATCTCTCTACAAATACATTTTTAATGGAGCCCAGACGAGCGCATATTATTTATGAACCAATTTAAATTACTGGGATGAGTAACCGTTTAAGGAAGGTGAAGTCATGACAATGCTTTATTTGAAATCAGCAATATTTTTCAACGTAATAAAGAAAGAAAAAGCCAAACGTCAAGTGCAGGGGATAGGCCCAAAAACAAGGCACCCACGTGGCGCCTCCTATGGGAGGGTCGGCTGTCGTAAAGTAAAATTGTTTAGTCCTTGTTTGGCCCCATTATTCCAAAAAATTTGTTCTTCTCTCTCTTATTTTCAATCACACAATCTTCCATAAAATAATATTACTCGTAAATCAAATTTTTTTTTTCAACCACATATTCACCAAAAAAATACTATTCCAAAAATTGAAGGCCAAACGAGGGCTTACTTTGTTGATATTCAATGAGTGCCTCTACTTAGATTTTTGATGGAATTTAATAGATTATAAATTGTAATGAATTTCTTGAATTTGAATAGATTTTCACGAAACTCATAAAAAAAATTCATTGAAAATTGTTAAATTTCAAAAGAATTTATTATATGCATTTTTAAGCATGAAATGCATCCAAATCGTGTAAATTTCTCTAATAATGAAATCCTTTTAAAAGTATGTGAGTTATTGAGAATACTTAAATTTAAAAAATTTCATTGAAATTCAGTAAGATCTGAGTTGGGGACACCTAAACTTTAATTGATTTTCATTTAAATACATTAAAATCTCAATTTTGAGTACCTGACTTTAGACTGATTTTTAAAATTTTATCGAAATCTCAATTGAGGACATTTAGCACCTATTTGATTCCCATTATTTCAAAACTCATTTTTTTCTTAAATTTATTCTTTAACTACACATTCTCACAATAAAATATTTTGCACGTGATCCAAAACTTTTTCCTACTTTCCAATCATAAGTTCTTCAAGAATCCACTAATACAAAACAAATTTTGATAAAATAATGAGCATCAAAGAGGATAAAATTAAACATTTTTAACCAAGTCCCAATTTGATAAAAATTAAAATTCAGATTATAATTTAAGTCCAAGTCAAAAATTAATTTTAATTAGGATTCACAACTTTTTAATCACGTATTTTATCAAATTTTTTTAAAATTTGCTAAAATTCTGATTTTAATCACACCAAACAGGAGCGAAGCTTTAATTTGATCGTTGAAAGGGTCAAGCCATGATATTTTACAGGAAGGAAAGTTCAAATGACTTGAAAGTGCCGGGTAGTTGTAGGCCCAAGACTGGCTTATAGTCACGTTGAATTGATTGGTGAACAGGTTGTGAATTGATCATTGAAGGATGATGCCACTAAAATGATCAATTGATGTATTAATATTAGATATTAACACCTAATAATTGCGTAAACATGATAAAGCTACTTTATATATATATATATATATATATATATATATTATTTAATTCTGGATTTCAAAATTCCACTAGATCTTTGAATTTATGCATTCTCATCAGTACAAGGTTGAATAACATTTTGTCAAGAATTTAGCTCATTAGCAACGACAATGAACGGATAAAAATAATTCATCTAGTCGACTTTCACAATTTTTCAAATACAAACTTATATTTTATGCACAAAATTCAAAGGTAATAGCACAAGGACAGGCAGGTATGACATTTCAAAGAGAAGTTTGAAAAGGACAACAACGATGGTAATTGAAGAGCCTCCGAAGTTTATGATTTGGCATATGGTGACATTAAAAAAAAAAAAAAAAACTCATAAGATATAAAGCTGATCATTTTGAACTCCTTAACTCCTAATCTTCTAGATTGGTTAGGTCTCTGAACTATGTTTCACTGGTTGGAGGTCAAGTTGTACAGCCCTCCAAAGTTTGTAACGGTTAATTAATATTTTTGTATTAACAAATACTCTGCTAGCATTGTAGTTTGATTAAAAAAAAAAAAAAAAAAAGTATAGATGGATCCGTGTCATAGACAAAAGACAAATAGCTTTTGATTTTTCTAAAAGAATAAAATAAATGAAAAAAAGATTTGTGAGTAGCGAAATAGACAAATATAGAGATCCAGTCAGGGGAATGCTTTTGACAATGCTTTCGTGTCATTCGTTTGGTGAAATGACATTTAATATCTAACTGCACTGAAGAGGCACACAATTTCAATCTGGTAAACGACTGCAAATAATGTTGGAGCTTAATACAAAAAGAAATGAAATTAGTTATGCTAATCAACAAAATTTCATAAGTATACAATATCATAGCTAAGTAATAGAATTGTGAATAAGATATTGTTCCCACGAGAACAATGTACTAACTCTAGTTATAATTAATATTAACTCTAATCAAATAGTCAATTTGTGAATTATGATTTTATAACTAATTATCTAACTAAACTAATGAGCGGTACGAAGCGCTTGTAAAATAGATTACTTCATGGACTATGATTTTGATTTCCCCTTTATTAGTCCATTTTAACATAACTCAAGACCATGGCAACACATATTTATTTTTGTTAATCAAGTTAACAATTTCCATCTACTAAAATTAAACATATTCTCAAAGGTAATCCAATATCTCTATGAAACAGTTCATTACAAATACTAGAACTCCTAATGAACTCATGCAAGGCATAACAATATCTTTATTCCCTATTGAAACTCCTAAAAATTGTTATAACGTGCTATATTCCTTATTATTTCTTTTGAATATAATTAAAATTAACATCAATCCAATTAGTGATTAATAAATTGTAAAAACATTAAATAATATAACAAATATCTAAAATAAACAAACATCTAATGTCAAACTAAACATGAGTGGGAAAGGAATCAGGGAAGAGAACTCACCATTTAAAAGTTACACTCTTGGAGAGAAAAGAAAGAACATGTTTGGGGGTGTGCATCTTACAAGAAAAGTAAGGAAGTATTTGACCATTGAGGGTCGAAAAATAATCATCTTAGAAGTTTATCATGATTGAATTGACTATGAAAACACACATCAATCTAGTTTGAATAAGTGGATAAATTAATCTAGGTGATATAACTTGGCGGTAGTTTATGAATTACTCAAGTGATTTCAAGACTTGAGGCAAAGGGTAAGCTATTTGACCATGTTATTTGTTTATATGTGTTAAATATTAATTTTGTTTGGGACAAATAAATGTGTAAGTTTGAGTGTGTTTGATAGGGTAATTTCTACACCGATTTTGGCCATCAAAAGTGGATATTTGGGAACCAATATTATTTCTACACCTAGCATTAATTTGGTCCAATGAAATAAAGTACCTTGCAGGCTACAGCTGGAAGGTCACAATATTTATTACAAGAAGAAAATTGAACGCATTAGTAATTAATTTTCCGTATCTACAAGTCAAATGAGGCAGCTGTCCAGACTTTTTTCCCGGCTAGGAGTCATATTGGGAACTTGATATCTATTTATTTATTATTATTTTTTTAATCGGTAAATGTAAAATTATATTCCTCAAATCATATACAAGTACAATGGGTATTTCAGGGCAAAGCATGACTAGCACGAAAATGAGTTTTGATCATTTTGAACTCCTCAACTCACAGTCTTCTCAATTGGTTAGGTCTTTTGAACTATATTTCATTCACGCGAAGTCCATACACTCCCATGAATTTTGTATTGTTTAATTATTATTTTGTATTAATAAATATTCTACCACCATGAAGGATTGATGAGAAGGCAAATAGTTTTTCAATTTTCTAAAAGAACAAAATAAATGGAGAGAGACTTGCGCAAAATAGACAAATATAGATAAGTAGTCATGAGTAATGCATTTTAACAACGCTCTTATTGTTCATTTGGTGGAATGACATTTAATATCTGAATGGACTAAAAAAACTTGACGCACACAAAATTCCATTCAATCCATGACCACAAATAACGTAGGAGCTCATTATGAAAGAAATGAAATCAGTTACATTGATTGACAAAATCTCACAAGTGTATGATATTGCAGCCAAGTAATAAAATTGTGAATAAAATATTGTTTCCACGAGGATAATGTGCTCGCTACTTAATCTAGTTATAATTAATGTTAACTCGAATCAAATAGTCAATTTGTGAATTGTGATTTTATATCTAATTATCTAACTAAAGTAATGAGCAACTACGAAGCGTTTGTAAAATCGATTATAACATGTACTATGATTTTTAATCCCCCTTTATTAGTCCGTTTTAGTATATGTGGCAATTTGTTAATCATGTACTTGAAAGATTTAGGATCACGAGTGCAATAAATGAAATGAAATGTTATAGTAAAACCTACAAAGCTTTTAAAAGTTTGAGGCTGTTGCTGCAAAATTCCTTATATTATTGATAGACCGTGTGGTTTAAAATGAATTTGAATAAAAAAAGTTTAAAAGAAACATGAATAAAAAAAGTTTAAAAGAAACATGAACCTGATTATTAGTTGGAGAAGCACGAGGCAAATTGAAGGCTAACTACTTATTGAAAAAAAAAAAATGTGTGTGTATGTTTTTAGTATTTATACCTCCAATCTAGCATTGCTAGGTGCAGCAAGAAAAAGTGTCATGCAGAAGGCTAATTACCTTTTTCGTGCAATTTTGTTGGTACAGTGTCTAATGGCCTGCAAAGCCATGACAACAACAAATATTACTACTGATCAATCTTCTCTTCTCAACTTCAAAGCCCAAATAAAGTTAGATCCTTCACACATTTTATCGAAAAATTGGTCAGCTTTTACTTCCGTTTGTGTTTGGATTGGAGTTACTTGTGGTCTTCGCCACCAAAGAGTGACTGCCCTGGATATTTCTGGCATGAATCTTATGGGAATTATACCTTCCCAATTGGGAAATTTATCATTCCTTGTTTCTATCAACTTAAGCGAAAACTATTTTTTTGGTGATGTTCCTCGAGAGTTGATTCAACTCCAACGGCTAAAAATCATGCACTTTGGTTCCAACAACTTAAGTGGCGAAATTCCTTCATGGTTTTGTTTCTTACCTAAATTACAAGTTTTGAATCTTGGAAAAAACAGTTTTACAGGTTTCATCCCACCTTCTGTTTCTAATATGTCCATGCTACAGTATTTGGATCTCTCTTTTAATTCTCTACAAGGGAAAATCCCAGAAGAAATTGGAAATCTGCGTAACTTGAAAACACTTGCATTACGACATAATAGACTCACTGGTGTAGTACCATTGCAGGTTTTCAACATATCGACAATGGAATTTCTTGGTTTTACAGGGAACAACTTGACTGGTAATCTTCCTCTTCAAATATGTTATGGCGTCCCAAGACTCCATGGGCTTTATCTATCTAACAATGAATTCAGTGGTGAAATTCCTTCCAATCTATCAGAATGTTTACAACTTCAGATCCTTTCTTTGTCATACAACAAATTTAGTGGATCCATTCCTGGAGAAATTGGGAGAATAAGGACACTCCAGTATTTAAATATTGGTTACAATGATTTGTCCGGTAAACGAATCGGGATTGATGTTGCATTAGTACTATAATTTTTTGTTCGAAGAGACCTTCATTCAAATTATTGATGTTTTATATATCAACATTTTGTAATTGTCGTATCTCGTTCTGATTTAGCAATTTGACAGGTACAATTCCACATGAGTTGGGTAACCTGGAGAACCTCAAGGGGTTGAGCATGGGATACAATTTTCTTAATGGCTCTATACCAGCCAGTATCTCTAACATTTCGTCATTGCAAATTATCGAGATTGGTCATTGCAACCTATCTGGTAACTTTTACTTAGATTCAAAACAGCTTTTGCATTTGTCCTTTATATTTTTAAACATAAATTTAAAGAATGTTTTTTCTTTTAATTTTTGAGCACTTTATGATTTTGTAGGTGTAATCCCACAAGAGATTGGCACTCTTTCCAACTTGGAGATTCTTTTTTTGGATAGAAATAGCTTAAACGGACAAATTCCAAACTTCCTAGGGAATTTGAGCTTCATTGAAAGGGTAGAGTTGGCTAAGAACAATTTCATTAGTGAATCTCCAGAATTGAGCTTCATCACTTCATTGACAAACTGTAGATATTTAACAGAATTGGAATTTAGCAACAATCCTTTGAATGTCATTCTTCCTGTTTCAGTTGGAAATCTTTCTACTTCTCTTCAAGCTCTTTATGGGTATAATTGTGGTCTCAGAGGTAGCATTCCAAATGAAATAGGCAATCTCACCAGTTTGATAAAGTTAAGTCTGTATGGCAATGAGTTGACAGGATCAATTCCAGTAAGCATAGTGAATTTGCAAAAGCTTCAAGGATTATCTTTTTCAAACAATAATATAAGTGGATCTATCCCGGACTCTTTTTGTGAACTTCACAATTTATATGAATTGACATTGTTTCAAAATCAAATCACAGGTGCTATTCCAGGGTGCATAGGGAATATTACTACACTAAGGTATCTATATATCAATACCAACAGATTGACTTCCACCATACCGGCAGGCCTGTGGCATCTGAAGGATCTTTTGGTGTTGAATCTATCTACAAATATTTTGAGTGGCTCTCTACCTCAAGAAATTGGGAAACTGAAGGTTGCAATTTTTATTGATCTATCACTTAATCGATTCTTAGGTAGTATTCCAAGCACAATTGGAGATTTACAAACCCTGAGTAACCTTTCCTTAGCACATAACGCACTACAAGGGTCTATTCCGGATTCCGTCGGTAAGATGCTGAGCTTGGAGCATCTTGATCTATCTCACAATAATCTTTCTGGTTATATCCCTAAATCCTTGGAGGTACTCAAATATCTCATGTACTTGGACGTTTCTTTCAATGATTTAAGTGGTGAAGTTCCTTCTAGTGGTCCTTTCAAAAACTTTTCAAGTAAATCCTTCATTTCTAATGATGGATTATGTGGTGATCCTATATATGGTCTCCCATCATGTCCTACAGGTAGACAAAAGAAAAGAAAAGTGATGCTTGCAGTTGTATTTTCTTTGATTGGGATTACAATACTAATTTTAATTGTCATGGCCTTGGCGTATGCAACTGGAAAATACCGAAGGAAACATTTGGTGGAAAATGGAGCAGACTTTACACCTGGCACAACTCTAAGGGTCTCATATTATGAACTTTTGCAAGCAACTGAAGGGTATAGTGAGAGCCATTTGCTTGGGACTGGGAGTTTGGGCTCTGTCTATAGAGGGACTCTCAATAATGGAAGGGATGTGGCAGTGAAGGTTTTCAATTTGCAACAACAAAATGCATTCAAGAGTTTTGATGTAGAATGTGAAGTATTACGCAACCTTCGCCACAGGAATTTGTGCAAAGTCATTAGTACTTGCTCCAATCCAAATTTCAAAGCCTTGGTGCTTGAGTACATGTCTAATGGAAGCCTTGAGAAGTGGTTGTATTCAGATGACTATGTGTTGGATATCTTGCAGAGAATTAACATCATGATAGACGTAGCATACGCATTGGAATATCTGCACTATAGCTACTCAATGCCTATTGTTCACTGTGATTTGAAACCAAGTAATGTTCTGCTGGATGAAGATTTTGTTGCCCATTTAAGTGATTTTGGAATTTCTAAGTTATTGGATGAAGGAGAAAGCAATGCATACACTACAACCTTGGGAACATTAGGTTACATTGCACCTGGTAAATCCCCTATCTCTTACTCCAATCTTTTCTCTTAAGCATTTAAGGTACGTTTAGTCCACCAGGTTAGAGCGGATAAGGGTAATTTAGATTGTTAATATTCATATTCAATGTTAGCAAAAATAAAAACATAGTAATGCTTTATAAATTTTTAGATGTACAGTAGATTACAATATACAACCACACATAATGCAACTTATATATATTTCTAATACAGTGTAACGACAACGTAATACGACTAATGAATTTTATAATGGTTTATGTAGAATATGGATTGGAAGGATCCGTGTCAATAAGATGTGATGTTTATAGCTATGGCATTATGTTAATGGAAATATTTACACAAATGAAACCAAGTGATGAAAAGTTCTCGGGAGATTTAAACCTAAGGAGCTGGATAAATGATTCTATGCCTTATGCAATTACTCGGATTATAGATTCGAACTTGTTGGGGTTAGAAGAGCACGACACAAAGAAGTTGAGATGTTTGTCATCTATAATGGAACTTGCTTTAAATTGCTCCATGGAGAGTGCCAGTGAGAGGGTGAACATGAAAGAAGTTGTAACAGCAATGAAGAATATCAAATTTCGGCTCCTTGCTTAACAACAGTTTTAAATTTAACAGCATAATGCAATGTGTTCTCTATGTACTCTATGATGATTCAGTAATTCTGTGGAGATTATATATTTTGTCTGTCAAGTTATATAACATGCAATTAAATCTTGTTCGAACTTTCTTAGTTTATAAGTTGAATTCTCTGGATGTCTTGAATGCTTTCTAGAAGTCGGTGTTTTGTCCGTAAATATTTTTGCTTTCTAGAAGTTGAATATATATATATATATATATAAAAACCAAAATCAGGAAATTCATGTAAACCCACACAATATAATTTTTGCGCAACATCTCCGTTATCACCTAAAAAATTGTATTTCATTTCTCTCTATACTTTAGAAAACATCTTCGATTGCTCATTGTACATTGAAAAGGTGTTTGATTGCTTGCTATACTTTGGGAAAACGTGTTCAATTGCTCAGAATACTTTGAAAAATATTTTCGATTGCTCACTATACTTTGAAAAATGTCTTCGATTGCTCACATACTAGACTTCATTTTCACAAGTTTAGTAGCCAAAATTCGTCGACTTTGAAAGTTTAATGAGCAATCAAAGATGCTTTTCAATGTATAGTGAACAATTGAAAACATTTTTTAAAGTATAGTGAATAATGGAAAAGTATTTTATATGATAACGACGATATGGTGACACCTGGACATTTCATTGCCACGTCACCACTTTCGTTAGAAGTTATAAACAAAAGTTACACTAGCTTGTAATGTCGACCGTTTTGATAAATATAGAAATCAAATCTCAACATCTTAAATTTCAGTAAACAATCAACGACGTGATCATAGGTTCACTTGTTCACTGATTATTTGGACAATTAACTCCCCAAATCGGTATCTATCCTTCTGGAGAATAAAATAAAATTTTATTTATATTTTATTGTACTTAATATTTTTATTACTTCCATTTGAGTTAACCAAAATGCACTACGTGTTATCAGCTTTCTATAACGTTCGTGTTCAAACATCTACAAGTGCTTTTCAGCATTTTTGACTTTTCAAGCACAACTTTCCAATAGTTATAATGTGGCCTTCTATCTTTGCATAATTTCATTCAATTCTCATCCTCTTTCATATTACACCCTATAATACTCCAATAGCATATTATTCCAGGTAAATTTTAAATTTTGCAGTCTCATTCGTAGTCCATAAAGAATTCAAAAACTGCGTTACTATTATAACAGTTGACTGTTTTATCATGAAAGACATGTACCGAAAATCATAAGAACCCATACAATACAATTTTGTCGTAAGAAAAATGAATCAAACCTTACCTCAATCAAAGTTTATTTTTTGCATTTTTCTAAAATTTGTAAGTTGGTATTATGTCTTGTTCAATTTAATTTTATTATTTATTTATTTATTATTATTATTATTATTATTATTATTATTATTATCATTATTTTTTGCAACAATATTTGGCCTCCATTCTCCAAAAATACATTTTTCTCTTTCAACTACTCATTTTTCAATAAAAAAATATTACACGTAAAATTGAAACTTTTTCTTATTTTTTAACCACACATTCTCCAAAATAGTACAATTCAAAAATGTATTCTCGCTACAAATACATTTTTAATGGAGCCCAGACAAAGGCATATTATTTATAAACTAATTCGAATTACAGGGATGAGTAACCGTTTAAGGAAGGTGAAGTCATGACAATGGTTTATTTGAAATCAGCAATATTTTTCAACATAATAAAGAAAGCTAAGCAGGCTAACATTTGATTTGATGTTTGATGTTGCATCATTTTAAACTATTATAGCATACGTTCATATTATTTTATGGTAAAGTCAAATTGTTTAGCCCTTGTTTGGCCCCATTGTTCCAAAAATTTGTTCTTCTTTCTCTTATTTTCAATCACACAATCTTTCATAAAACAATATTACTTGTAAATCAAAAATTTCTTTTTTTTTTAAGCCACATATTCTCAAAAAAAATAATACTATTCCAAAAATTGATGGCCAAATGAGGGCTTACTTTGTTGATATTGAATGAGTGCCTCAAGTTAGATTTTTGATGGAATTTAAAAGATTAAAAATTGTAATAAATTTCGTGAATTTGAATAGATTTTCACAAAACTCATAAAAATTTCATTGAAAATTCTTAAATTTCAAAAGCATTTATTATATGCATTTTTAAGCACGAAATACATCCAAATCTTGTAAAATTTTTCTATTAATGAAATCCTTTCAAAAGTATGAGAGTTATTGAGAATACTTAAATTTTAAAAGATTTCATTGAAATTCATTAAGATCTCAGTCGGTGATACCTAGATTTTAATTTATTTTCATTAAAATACATTAAAATCTCAATTGTGAATACCTGAGTTTGGAATGATTTTTAAAATTTATCGAAATCTCAATTGAGGAAATTTAGCTCCTATTTGATTCGCATTATATCAAAACTCATTGAAAGCGTAGACTTCACTGCGAACAATTTCATTAGTAAATCTCCAGAATTGAGGTTCATCATTTCATTTACAAGCTGTAGATATTAAATATATCGATACCAACAGATTGACTTCCAGCATACCTGCAAGAAATTGGGAGCCTGAAGTTTGCATTTCTTATCGATCTATCCATCAATCGATTGCCAGGTAGTGTTCCAAACACAATTTGGGATTTACAAACCTTAAGTGATCTTTCTTTAGCACATAACTCACTGCAAGGATCTATTCCAGAGTCTGTGGGTAAGATGCTGAGCATGGAGCAACTAGATCTATCTCATAACAATCTTTCTGGTAATATCTCCAAATCCTTGGAAACACTCAAGTATCTCATGTACTTGGATGTTTCTTTCAATGATTTAACTGGTGAAGTTTTTTCTGGTGATCCTTTCAAAAACTTTTCAAGTAAACCCTTCATGTCTAATGAAGGATTATGTGGTGATCCTATATATGGTCTCCCATCATGTCCTACTGGTAGACAAAAAGAAAACCAATGCTTGTAGTTGTATTTTCTTTGTTGGGGATTATAGTACTAAATTTAATTGTCATGGCCTCGGCGCATGCAATTGGAAGATACCGAAGGAAACATTTGGTGGAAAATGGAGCAGACTTTACACCTGGCACAACTCTAAGGGTCTCATATTATGAACTTTTGCAAGCAACTGAAGGGTATAGTGAGAGCCATTTGCTTGGGACTGGGAGTTTGGGCTCTGTCTATAAAGGGACTCTCAATAATGGAAGGGATGTGGCAGTGAAGGTTTTCAATTTGCAACAACAAAATGCATTCAAGAGTTTTGATGTAGAATGAAGTATTACGCAACCTTCGCCACAGGAATTTGTGCAAAGTCATTAGTACTTGCTCCAATCCAAATTTCAAAGCCTTGGTGCTTGAGTACATGTCTAATGGAAGCCTTGAGAAGTGGTTGTATTCAGATGACTATGTGTTGGATATCTTGCAGAGAATTAACATCATGATAGACGTAGCATACGCATTGGAATATCTGCACTATAGCTACTCAATGCCTGTTGTTCATTGCGATTTGAAACCAAGTAATGTTCTGCTGGATGAAGATTTTGTTGCCCACTTGAGTGATTTTGGAACTGCTAAGTTATTGTGTGAAGGAGAAAACAATGCATACACTGCAACCCTGGGAAAATTGGGTTACATTACATCAGGTAAAGCTCCTATCTTTTACTTCAATCCTTTCTCTTGAACATTTAGGATATGTTTGGTCCACCAGATTAGATTGGATAAGGGTAGTTTAGATTGTTAATATTCGTATTCATTGTTAGCAAAAGCAAAAACACAGTAATGCTTTATAAACATTTAGATGTATAGTAGATTACAATATACAACCACACATAATGCAACTTATATATATTTCTAATACATTTTAACAACAACGTAATACGACTAATGAATTTTATAATATTTTATGTGGAGTATGGATTGGAAGGTTCGGTGTCAATAAAATGTGATGTTTATAGCTATGGCATTATGTTAATGGAAGTATTTACACGAATGAAACCAAGCTACGAAAAGTTCTCAGGAGATTTAAACCTAAGGACCTGGATAAATGATACCATGCCTTATGCAATTACTCGGATTATAAATTCGAACTTGTTGGGGGGAAGAAGAGCACGACATAAAGAAGTTGAGATATTGTTTGTCATCCGTAATGGAACTTGCTTTAAATTGCACCATGGAGAGTGCCAATGAGAGGGTAAACATGAAAGAAGTTGTAATAGTACTGAAGAATATCAAATTTTCGCTCCTCGCTTAACAGCAATTCTAAATTTGAAAGCAGAATGCAATTTGTTCTCTATATATAATATGATGAGTCAGTGATTTTGTGCAGATTATATATTTTGTCTGTAAAGTTATATAACATGCAATCAAATCTAGTTCAAATTTTCTTAGTTTATAAGATGAATTCTCTAGATGTCTTGAATGCTTTCTAGAAGTTTGTAGAGATAATATATTTTTTCTGTAGATACTTTTGTTTTCTAGAAGTCGAATAGATGTATGTATGTAAACCAAAATTGGAAAATGTCGAATTCAAGTGGGCCAATAATATAAAAATGATTTTTTGTTGTTATTATTATTATTATTATTATTTTTTAAAATTGGTTTACATTTTAATAATATAGATGTCTTAGCGAAATGGCTTGTGCTTCAAAATTTGAAGAGTTTTGAACATGACTGCGAATGGAAGGGAGAGAAGAATTAAATCTATGAGCTGGTGCTGAAGGGGAAATTGAAAATAGATTAATAGACCATCTACATGCTTGGTAGTGTGCGATATGCCCCTTAGTTATTGAAAATCGCAGAAAAACGTCCCTATTTGAAACCTTGAGTGCGGAATATGACCTTTTAGGTGCAGAAAATCTTGTATGAACTTTGAAGTGCGATTCGCATCCCTACTGTCTAATTCCATTAGTTAGCCGTTAAACACAGTAGAAATTGACAAAATTGAGATGGAATAATTGCAGTTGTGATCCCAAACGTTTTATATACAAAAATTTGTATATGTACCAACCACAATCCCAAACCTTTAAAATTTCATTTTCTTCCCCCAAAGACAATTGTACATTCCTTGATGGTCATCAAAACGATTAACAGAACACACAGATAAATCAATGGTTTCTCGGAACATAACAATACCAACTTCTCCATTTTCACAAAAAAAATTTATCAATTTTTTTCCCTTTCCTGGTTACTAATTAGAACACCCATTCTGATTAATTTGAAACTAAATACTTGAGGTATAAACACAATGACTATGTACTAAACAAAGCAACTGTATTTCTAATTACAGCCCTCGATTTTCCTCTAAATTCCTTGTTTTTACTGAATAGGAAAAAAAAAATTGCTTTTACTAACATATTTTTTTTGTTTTTTTTGAAATTCTTCCGCTGAATCCTAAACGGAAAGGGGAATAAAAAAACCTCAAACAGAATAGAATGAAGTTTTGTTATGCACTAAATGTCACCTACGCGTCCTCCCCCGACAATGCCACCACCACGACCTACCTGTCTATCTACCACTAGATCAAGAATCAAAATTAATTATCACCATGGGTTCTCAACTTGAGCTTTTGCTTTTTCTCACTTTTTTAATATTTTTCTACTACAGTGTGGATGTAAGAGAGAAAGAGAATCAGGGGCTGATATGGAGAGAAATGAACAGAAAAAAAATTGTTGTTGTAATGCAAAGCCCACATGGAATAAGTAGCAACAAATGTAATGAAATTTGGTTTTGGGAATTGATGTGAGATTCAAATCCCAGTGATGTGAAATTTAGGGGTGGATGGGGATTTTTGGATATTATTTTTGGTTTCTTGTTTTAATTATTTGGTATGGAATAATATAAAATTATCATTTTATCCTTTAAAATTGAGGAAGAAAATAAAATTTTATAGGTTTGGGATTGTGGTTGGCACATATAAAAAAATTTGAATATAATTTGTAAAAAATATTAAAAGTTTGGGGTCACAACTATAATTATTCCATTTCAATTTTGTCAATCTCTACTACTTTTAACTGCTAAACTAATGGAATTAGATGGTAAGGGGGTGGATCGCACTTCAAAGTTCATATAGGGGGTTTTCTTTATCACATCAAGGATTGTATTCCACACAAGGTTTCAAATAGGGAGAATTTCTGCAAATTCCAATAAGTAGGGGGTATATCGCATATCGTCAAGTATGTTCTGCTATTAATCCAATTGAAAATCATCATCGGCTTAAGAGGAAGCTCCAAGAATTCTTTAGAAAAATTGATAATTATTGCTTGCTAAACAAATTCCTTAATTCTTAAGCATTCCTAGAAAAATCTGGAGAAATATTTGAAAGGTTGCCCGTCATCATAAATGGAACAATCTAAAAAGTTTCTAGAATTGTAAGCCACCAACATATACTACTATAAAATATTTTCTAGCACTTCATTTTGGGTCATAGAGTGAATTAAGAAGTGTGAAAGAGAGAAAGAAAAAGACAGACTATATGCATGTGTAGTGGAAGAGATACACAAAAAGAGAAGCAGCATATATGAGGAGTGATGCTATGTGTACGAAGGAGGTCGACAAAAAAGGTTGTCAAAAAATGAGTTGGCAAGATCCATATCACTCATTTCAAAATCAAATTTTGAAATCAAAACAAATCAACGGCCTAGATCTTGCCAACACCAATTTTGTCAACAAACTTTCTCTAACTACTTTATGCAAGTAGATTAATTGATATATGAGTGCTCTGAGAGAGAGAGAGAGAGAGAGAGAGAGGAAATAATTTTAGTGCTTCCTTTAATATGAATTGTGAGAGGTGTGTGGTTAAATTGTAAAAGCAATTTTTTGTTAATAAAACCGATTTCTTTTGTGCCCAAATTCAACAAACCACTTGTCAACTACAAAAGTGACTAAAATTCCATCATAAATCTTAATTTCAATCAAGTCGATCATTTAAACCATTTGTTCATAATATAATTGAAATCGATGGCCACAAAACTATTAGGTAATTACAAGTAAATAATTATGTTAGATGATAAATGTAGGCAATTGAAAATGAGTTAAATCATTTTCTCTTTCAATGGAAAATCTAATCTAAATCAGACAAGCAGAACAAGTCATCAATCCCTCAATTGCATTATCAAAAGCAATTATAGATACATTCAAATTGAGCATTAGAAAACACCCATGCATACCCAAGTTTGGGAAGTGTTTATAAACAATTTAAATTATAAATATACAAAAATGAGTTGTGCTATTTGGATAAAAAGTAGATTGAGTATTTATTCATAAACATGAGCCGAAAGATCTAAGCACATGAGCACATTTTATACATTGTATGGACTATAAACTTTTTCTTTATTCTTTAAACGAAGCAAATAGATCTAAGTAGTTTTTACATCTTCGAAAATTGATAGGAGTATGTCTAGAATATCATGTGTTATAAGACGGTACTCGTATGTCGACAGGTATGGGATTCTTTAAAAACTTTTAATAATGGACAAATTTTAAGCTTTTCTCTCGTAATTTTGGCTTCAATTACCGGTCAATCCTCTATCTAGAACTATCCTTATCTTGTAGAATAATTAACTATTTTTCACACCCCTGTTTACTCACATTTCAACATTTATTCATCATAACTCTAAACAATTCATTACCATTAGCCATAAAACCATCCGGACGTAAATACAATAAATATCAATCCACTATAAAATCAAACATGTGATCTGGATTGCCACTATTGAATCAAAACAAAAATGTGAGGTAGTTTAATAAAGTCTAACTTAGTTTTACCATTAATTCACAGGAAGGTGATGTGTCATTAACCACATTATTTATTGTATACAAAGAAGAAGGAAAAGACAAAAAAAGAAGTAACTTGGTTGGAAAGGGGGAAAAAAGGGACGAAAATTCAATTTTTTTATTGTTAACAAAGAGGAAAGGCCGAATTCAAGTGGACCAATATTAAAAATGTTTTTTTTTTTTTTTTTGGTGTCAAATTGGTTTACATTTTAATTAAAATTAGTATGTTTGTTAATTGTACAACTAAATTGGTTTGGTTTTTGCATTTGGACTTTATTTTGTTTGTAATTTTTTTATGAACTATACTAATTTTTTTTGGGCTCTCACAAAAGCGATGTCTTAGACAATCCAATTCCTTTCACCTCAAATCACACATAACATGCAGCCAATTTGTCCCAACTCATTTGCAGTGAAAAATCAGAATAGGCTCCAGTGCATCTGCCACTCCAGATTGTTGAATTTGTTTCTGAATTTTAAAATCGGAAATGCAGCTCTATTTATATCAATGGTGCCTTTTAGACTTAGAAATCTACATTCATATGTGTATCCATCTATCTATAGAATTCCAGGCAAAATCACCAGTGCCGCAGCCAAGATTCACAACTTCAATTATAGTAGAAAAGAAAATTATTCTTGCCATTGTGTCTGTTTTTTTGTAGATTTGCAGTGTTGGTTAAGGGCTTGTGGGTGATGCCTGCTTGGGATGGACGGGTTGGTGGCTGGGGGCTGCTGGAGAGGTGATTGTAACAATCATTTTGACTAAAATGTACCCCGTAAAACGACCTGTCGAAGGATGCCCAAGCTGTAGAGATGGAAGACAGGCTGGTTGGTGTGGCACTATTGGTTGGTTGGATTCCGAAAGAGAAATGCGTGCAAGTAGCGAGGAGAGTTCACATTCACACTAATATGCTTCTCAAATCACAATACAAAACTTGAAGGAAGCTTTGCAAGGAATAATCAAAGAGAGAAACATGAAGGTGAGTGCATTGTGGGTGGGTTGTCCTGAGTCTGGAGTTCAGAAGACCAATTTTGGCCTTTCCTTTTCTTCTCGGAAAGTAACAAGGAAAAGTCATAAGACTGATACCGCACATCCGCAATGTATGACGTCTTGGACCAGCTCATTTGACATCTATGCATGTAATAAAATACATAAATTCTAATAAAAAAAAAAGGATATGCAGTTACTTGGCCTAAATTGGTACTAGCTCATCAGTTGATGGACTTCAGAATGAGTAGAAAAACAACAGATCGTATGACTAGAAGGTCAACTGGTAACGTATGATATTATCAAAGGAAAAATACTTTGCTACGGGATATTTTAGAAAATAATTCTGATTCATATGTTATCTTCAAAATACAATGCCTCGATATTGTACGATAAATTTCGTGTATTAAAATACAGAAATCATTACAAATTGTATTTTGATAAAATATAAATGATGTTGACCTTTTTGTAGTTGCAAAATTGCAGAAATCCTCTAATTAATGACTGAATATCTGAAGACTAGGGGTCACGTGGCTTAAATCCTGATTTTCGAGTATTTGTTGAAAATTTGATTTGTTGAGACTTATTCGGCACTTGAACTTCGGGGCTTGAACTTGAACTTGAATTTGATTTGATCTAAAGAAGACTTCAATCTTCTTGGACTTGGCTTGAACCCGTTTGATTTGAAGAAGATTTTGATCTTCTTAGGGTTCACCGGATTTAGGTCTGAGAGGATTTCTTCTCTTCCTCCAGTCTTGGAATTTCTTCAACACTTCGTGATTTTCTTCTCTACTTCACTTCCTTCTTTCTTTCTCCTTTGTGTCTTATGGACCATTCATCTTATTTATAGGAGAAAATTTGTACTAATTTTGGTAATTACTCAATTATATTTAATTAAAAATGAATAATTGAGTAATTATGATTTTTCATTTGTTTATTTATTCAAAGAGTGAGATGGGCCTTTGGGTTTATGGACTTTAGTAGACTCTAATTTAATTGGGCTAATGATTTAAATTGACCCAATTCATTTTAATTTTATTTATTTATTTATTTATTTATTTATTATTATTATTATTATTATTATTATTATTATTATTATTATTATTATTTTGTGTCTACAGATATTTACACCAAAGCTAGGGCTACAGAAGGGAGGTTTTCGACAAGAGAATTTTGCACCTAATTACAATCAGTAATGAATAAGGAGAAAACAATCAACTTAATTACATAAGCAACAACGCCCTTATATTAATGATTTTCCACAAAACATTCTTGTAAACTCTCTCTAGAAGGTAACAATGCAGAAACCAATGCGAATGAGTCTCACCATGCTGCCAATAAATAATACAAACATCAGCTAACAATACGTTATGGTCTCATTATTGGTAGCAACAAGCCATTATGAGAATTCGTTTAAGAATCAAGACTATGTAAAGGCATAGAGCTTTGAATTATTCTACAAAACTATGAAAAGATCAAACAAAAGATCATAAAAATTCCTTAATCAAATCAATTATCCGACTCAGCCAGTGAGTGCAACATCATGAAAATTCATCTGTTGACAACCACACAATATTTTGTCTTGACTTTTACCTAATTAATAATAAGGATAATTGATAAGTGTAAATTTTACACTTTTTCGAGCCTTAGATCTTAAGATTTTGTAGGCGGTTTAACTCGAATCAACTCAGGTTTTTCTTTGTAGGATGAATCCTGGAGCAAGGCCCTGCTTTCGAGGACGAAGGAAGAGAGAGAAGACATTTGGCATGGGACTGGAAGTGGAAGTGGACGTGAAGAGAAGATGACCTATGAAGAATTGGCCAAAGGAGTAGCGCGCACAATTGCACCAGGCCCTGATATTTTGCGCACATGTTCACTAACCACCTGATGATGGAAGGGCTTCAAGCACACGTACCATCCTACTGTAATGTGTATAATTATTTTGGTTTCTTCAGAGCGCTTCGTTGTAGAATCAGACCTTAATTATATTTCTGCATGATTTTAAATCGTATTTTGGATATTTTAGGATGAAATTTGGAGGTCAATTCTGGAATCTCTACTTGACAATACAGCATTATACAACATCTATATATAAGTTCGGATTCCACCTGGTTGACTTTGCCTCAAATCCACAAAATTAAGGCAACCAACCATCCCTAAGGGACCTAAAATAAATTTAGAAAATTTTACTTATATATACATGCCTAGTGACAGAAAACTCTCCAGCACGAACATTTCCTTCCATCTAGACGTGGATTTTATAAGGTTATTAGAGCCAAATTAAAAATTAGCACCAAAATTCAGATACTAGAATCTCACCACTTCAACAATTATAGTAATTTCAAGTACTACAAGTAGGGATGGCAATCGGGCTCGGGCCGCCCGTGACTCGGCCTCGAAAAAAGCCCGAGCCAGCTCGGCTTGGGGCTCGGTAGACCCGGCCCCATTTTGGGGACACGGGCTTTGCCCAAGCTGGCCCGTGAGCTCGCGAACTTTTAAAATAATAAAAAAAAATTTCGAGGCTTAAAAGGCAGCAGCTTAGGAAAAAAAAAAAGAAAAAAAGGGGGGGGGGGGGGGGGAAAAAAACCCCCCCGC
>NC_036245.1:3912150-3920076 GCF_002742605.1 Olea europaea var. sylvestris | reverse complement strand
AAAAAAAAAAAAAAAAAAAAAAAAGAGGGGGGGGGGGGGGGGGGAGAAAACGAGCCTGCCCGGCTCAGCCCAGAAAAAGCCCGAGCAAAAGTTCAGGGTGAGCCTATTTTTTTTGACCGGGCTTTAGCCCACAAAAAAGCTCGGCCATTTTAACCAGGCCAAGCTCGAGCCAAATTTTTAGGCTCGCGAGCCCGCTCGGTTTGGCTCGTTTACATCCCTAACTACGAGCCTTAACAATATCAATTCATAATCACATTGACAAAAAAAAAATTAATAATAATAATAATAAAATTATTTCCATCTCTAAAATTCAGGAAGCATAAAACTGTTACCTCCTGGGGGGGGTTCAGCAAAGTTCAGTGACTATTTAGGGATGTTTTGCAGTTCGGTGACCTCTTGGGGGGGCTTCGGCAAAGTTCAGTGACCATTGGGGGGATTATCTCCATAAAACCAAATATGTGCAAAAATTACCAACCTTGTGTCCTGGCAAAAGTTGTGACATAGCGGACCTTTCCGGAAGGTCCGGGGGAAGGTTTTGAAATAACTGGGCAACAAGAGATTAGAGTTTGACCAGGAAACATAAATTCCAACAACAATAGTCAGAGGGTGCTGCAGGGATTCCACTCCCAACCACAATATTTGTATTACGAAAGACTATTTGTATCTTTATAAAATAATTAAAGGTAAATTGTGAGGTAAATATTTCAATAATCATTTACTTATACTGTTATATAAGGATCACGGTAAGTGTTCCAAAAAAGCATAAATTCTGGTTATAGGTGGACAAGGTTTACTCTTTTAATTATTATTTTAAATATTCAATCTTTGTAAAAATTCATTTAGCCCTGTTTGGTAGCCTTCTTCTTCTTCTACTACTTTGTTATTTTATTTTTATTTTTTTGGGAAAAAACACTGGCTTAATAACTAAAATAATGCATTTCAAACATTTAAAATTATATTATCCTATATTTACGTTATAATTTCTACAATTAGTCAAATATACAAATTTTCAAGCTTTCGAAATGCAGAAGTGAAACTATTTTAATTAGACAGGTCATACTTAATAAATTAGACAAGTCATACTTAATAAATTTATAGGGATTTTCATGAATACTTTCGAAGTTTCCAACAAAAGTACAATTCTCAAAATCATAATTATATAATATAGATAGCACCGTAACATAAATTTGATTTAAATTTTTATCAGACAAGACTCAAATAAATTCATTCTTAAAATTATATTATCCTATATTTACGTTATAATTTCTACAATTAGTCAAATATACAAATTTTCAAGCTTTCGAAATGCAGAAGTGAAACTATTTTAATTAGACAGGTCATACTTAATAAATTAGACAAGTCATACTTAATAAATTTATAGGGATTTTCATGAATACTTTCGAAGTTTCCAACAAAAGTACAATTCTCAAAATCATAATTATATAATATAGATAGCACCGTAACATAAATTTGATTTAAATTTTTATCAGACAAGACTCAAATAAATTCATTCATAAATTTGAAACTAAAGTCAAATATAAACCTTTTAGAAAAAATAAATAAAGATCTAATAAACTAAAGTCAAATAAAAGATTTTATTTTAAAAGGGAAAAAATTAAAATAAAAAATTAATAAAGCCCTCCTAAGCGGTCTTAATTAATGCTTGCTATTAAGTTAAATCATTTTATCCACTCGTCGCAGCACTTTTTAAAATACTGGTCATAGTTTACTCACTAAACTTTAAAGTCTTTCATAATGCTTACCAAACTTTGCCTATTTGTACTTTATCCATTACCCTCAAAAATTTGGTACCTGATTCACTAATGTGGCTAATATAGATTCCACATGGCAAATTACGGTTGTTAAAAAATTACAACTCCGTCAAACCAAAGATATATTACTCATCCAACTTATACTTGATCACGATTTACTTATCAAACTTCAAAATGTTTCCAAATGGTTACTCATCTTTAAGACCTTGCACTTCATCAATCATCCACCATATTTCATTCCTTCATTGCTAACATATTGCACAAAAATGTCATGTAGTAAGTTACGATTGTTAAAAAAATTATCACTCAACTAAGCCATCAACTCGCAAAAATGATCATATGTGAATTCCATAATCCCTTCAACTTCTTTAAGCCCTAATATTGCGTCCCCAATTTCAGCCCTAAAAAATCTTAGCTCTCAATTCACTCATCTCACCCCCTAGGGATGGATATGATTCCATTTGGTATGGGTTCCAAAGAATTGAACCGAACCATGGGCCATTCATTTTTCTTTCTTTCTTTTTTTTTTTTTTTTTTTTTTTTTTTTTTGGGATAATAGAACAAATAGTTCCTTTTTAAGATATTGAACCAATTTGGACCTAAAACATTGGGTTCTGGTTTGGTTTGGTTCTTTCCGTTACTTAAATTTTCATATTTGCATTGAGGAGACGATGTTCTATGAAGAAATTTGAGTCTGGTAACAAAAATTTTATAAAATATTTTCAAGTTACATCTTATTAATTGAAAAAAATTTAGTTTATTTTTATTTATTTTAACAGTGTCCTTTAAATTATTTTTGTACAGTTTCTTAAAGTTACAACACAAGCAATGGAGTGTTATATGATTAACAATTGCCTGGAAGGTTAGTGCTAAGTTGCTTGGCTTGGTCATTTTGTCTCCACCCCTAGTATTACTTCCAGCTTCAATTTTATATTTCGGTTTATTATTTCATTTTTCTCATGGAAGTTTGATGGCTTCATGTAAAGGAATTAATTGGGTGGAGCATAAAGATGGAACTTGATATTATTAATTTTTGTCAATGACTCATTCATCTACATTAGTGATTCATTTTTATTACATAATCTTTTATATGGGAATGGAAATTGATTTGTGTACTCAGATTATGATTCTATTTTGTTTGTTTGAGTTTTTGTGATCTTGATGATTGATAATTCGAACTTGCTAAATCTATGATGTTTATTTTTAACATGTGGATATGATGATAGATTTTATTTGGCGAGTATGAAAATTTAAGTAATGGAATCATAACGGAATGATTCGATTCCTGTTTGGTTTCATATCTTAAAAAAGAATCACTAGTTCAATTATAGAAAAAACGGTTGGTTAGTGATTCAGCTCAATTCTTTTGGAATCAAAACTAAATGGAAGCATATCCATCACTAGTGGATGCGATGAGTGAATAGAGGGATATAATTTTTTAATGTTGAAATTGAGGACGCTTTATTGGTTCTTAAAGAAGTTTATGGGGCCTTGGATGTTAGGTTTCACATATGATAATTTTGGTAAATTGATAGTTTAGCTAAGTTTTAATTTTGTTTTAACTATCATAACTTGTCACATGAGATTTTAGTGGACACATTAATGAGTAAACAATGGTCATGGTATAAGTTGGGTGAATATTGAAACATTTAACTCATAAATTATTGATTTATGGCACCTACGAAAAACTGCATCCATTGGTAATTAGAAACGGATTATTCGTTCGTAAAAGTTATTCACTTTCAGCCACAATAATCAGCAACGAATTTTTCATTTATAATGATGATATCTCTTTATCAACGGATATTCCGTGCCTCACGTGACCGTTTAACATTTGGATCTTTCACCTGCGAAATATCCATAGGTCACGTACCAAATATTACCAACGGATACAATCCGTTAGTAATTAAAAACGGATTATCCGTTGGTAAAAGTAATTCACTTTCAACTATGATAATTAGCAACGAATTTTTCATTGATAACGATAATATTTCTCTACCAACGGATATTCCGTGCCTCATGTAATCGTTTAACATTTGGACCTTTCACCTACGGATATTCCGTTGGTAATTAGAAATGGATTATCCGTTGGTAAGAGTAATTCACTTATCCCACATTTAAAGTTCACAACAAAGTCTTCGGAGTTGCCCTCTATAAATTAATTTGTGGTCCAATAAGTGGTTAAACAATATTTTTGCCTTTCAATTCAGTTGCCTAAAATTTAAAAATTAGAATTATTAAATAAATAATAATAAAAATAATAAATAAATATTTTCTTTTTACCATGACTCACACCTATGCGGCTATTTACAAAATTGATTTTTACTAATTGTAATGGTACACATTTACCAACGGAAAGTCGGTTGATATTGGTTAAGATTTTTACCAACGAAAATTTCGTTGGCAAAAGATTCATCTTTACCAATGGAAAATTCGTTGGTAAAATGTTTACTCCTTACTTATAGCAGAATCCATCGGTAAGTATGAGCGACCCTCAAATTAGCAACGGATTTGTGGTTGCAAATATTCCGTTGGTAAAGAGTAATAGCAACGGATATCGAGATTTCACGAACGAAAAATATGTGAAGCCATATTTTTAGTAGCGCACCATTTTTTCAACAATTATAGTATTTGCTCATATTATTTTATGGTAAAGTCAAATTGACTTTATCTAAACATAACGAGTGTTCTCAACATAAATTTTGATGATCATAAAAGATTATAAATTTTAATGAATTTCATGAATTTGAATAGATTTTCACAAAATTCATATAAATCTAATTGAAGATAGTTAAATTTCAAAAGAATTTTTTATATATATTTTTCAGCATGAAATCCATAGAAATATTTTAAAATCTCTCTATTAATGAAATCCTTTTAAAAATATAGAGTTATTGACAATACTTAGATTTTATAGGATTTCATTAAAATTTATCAAAATCTCTCATCTAGATTTTAATTGAATTCATTAAAATCCATTAAAATCTTAAATGGGGACAAATGAATTTAGAACAATTTTTAAAATTTACCAAAATCTCAGTTGAAGGCACTTAGCCCCTATTTGATTCCCATTATTATTTCATATACATTCTCAAAATAAAATATTGTGAACGTATTTAAAAAAAAAATAATAATTCCTACCTTCTAATCATATATTCTTAAAAAATCCACCATTACAAAACTCAGTTTGCTGAAATAATGAGCATCAAAGAGGACTTAATAAGAAAATATAACATTTTCACAAAGCTTTAATTTGGTCATTTAAATGGTCAAGTCGTGGTATTTACGGGAAGAAAATTTCACATGACTTGAAGTATGGGGCAACAGTAGGCCCAAGATGGTCTTAAAATCATGTAAATTTGAATTAATTGGTGGAATGACGTTTAATATCTAACTGCACTAAAGAAACTTGAGGCACCAAAAATTTTAATTTCGTACACAATCGCATATAATTTAGGAGCTCAATATTAAAGATATGAAATGCTGATCGACAAAATTTAGCAAGTGTATGACATCGTAGCTAAGTAATGAAATTGTGAATAAGATATAATTAAAATTAACACTAACCAAATAGTCAATTTGTGAATTGTGATTCTAGAACTAATTATCTAACTAAACTAATGAACAACTACGAAGTGCTTGTAAAATCGATTACTAAACTATGATTTTGAATCCCCCTTTATTAGTCCGTTTTAACACAACTCAAGACCATGACAATACTTATTTATCTTTCTTGATCAGTATTCCTATTTTATTTAACAATCTCCATCAAGTAAAATTAACGTATCCTCAAATGTGATCCTATATCTTTATGCAACAGCGCATTACAAATAATAGAGCACCTATTGGACTCATGCAAGGCATAGCAATATCTTTTTTCCTATTGAACCTCGTAATAATTGTTATAACGTGCTATATTCCTTATTGTTTCTTTCGAATATGATTAAAATTTCACATCAATCCAATTAATGATTAGTACATTTAAAGCATTAAATAATATAACAAATATTCTAAATAAACAAACATCTAACGTCAAACCAAACATGGGTGGGAAAAGAATGAGTGAAGAGAACTCAACCTTTAGAAGTTACACCCTTGGAGAGAAAAGGAGGAACAAATATGGAAGTGTGCATCTTACGAGAGAATTGACGAAATATTTAACCTTTGAGTGTTGGAAAATAACCATCTTAGAATTTTATCGTGATTGAATAGACTATGAACACATACATCAATCTAATATTGAGTAAGTTGACGAATTAATCTTGGTGATATAACTTGGAGGTAGTTTATGAATTACTTAAGTGATTTCAAGACTTAAGGCAAAGTGGTAAGCTATTTGACTGTGTTATTTGTTTATACGTGTTAAGTATTAATTTTGTTCGGGACGAACAAATGTTTAAGTTAGGATGTGTTTGATAGGTTAATTTCTACAACTATTTTGGCCATCAAAAGTGAATAGTCGGGAACCAATATTACTTAATTAGTTTAAATATTGATTGTTCTAGCTAATATGCAATTTGTAAGTTGGGTATTCGGTTCCTGTTTCTATTACTTAATTATGAAACCCAATGACTAAGAAAATAAAACATTTTCACTTAGCTTTAATTTTGTACATTGGAGTGAAGTACCATACAGGCTACAGATGGAATGTAAAGCCGTGATATTTACGGGAAGAAAGTTGAACGCATTATTAATTACTTTTCTCTATCTACAAGACAAATCAGCCAGCCGGCCAGACTCTTACCTGGCTATGACTTGAAGTTTCGAGGTAGGCTGAAGACTGGCTTGGAGTCATGTTGGGAATTTGAATTGATTGGAGACCAGGTTGTGCATGACTTGACCAAAAAGATCAGGCTAAACTGCATGGGTCATTTCCGTGCCCTTTGTGCCTTGCATTGGGTCATTTGGGGATTTACTGCACGCCACTTCTTGGTATGCAAAGGGACAGGAGGATATGATTAGGCATATAGTGACATGAAAGATAGTTGCTAGGTCTGAAAGTGTAATGCCCCGAATTTTATCGACTTAAATATTGGGGTGTTACCCATATCATTTCATAAACATACTTGAAACGAAAATATTTAATTGGAAATTTAAAAACCTTTAATTTATTTTAAAATAAAATAATAATGTCATAGAATTTAGAGCATTAAATGGAATTAAAGAAAAACAAAAAAAAAAATCCTACTAGAAATATTCTCAAATATTTTCTTGAAAAATTTCTTTACTAGGCAACCCGCGCACTGCACAGCCACCATCCACGTCGATCAACCTAACCTGAAATGTTAAAATTTGAAGGAATGAGTAATTTATACTCAGTTGGATATGTGCGTCAAAATAATACGATAACTTTTAAAACATGAATCTATAACATTCCATACCATCATTTAATCAAGAGAAATCGGTGATCAATCGAAAGCTCTCGCATATTTGAGAAGACCCGAAGGTGATCTCACATTTCATTTCATAGGGACCCGGAGATCAATTAGAATTTCATGAAATAAATCATGTAAGAAAAATTACAATATTGAAAGGACGGCACAACTTGCACATAGTATCCTACCTCGTTAGATAAAATAGTTTTTGAAAAGCTGAATCCAAAATCACGTTCAAGATCTTTAATTTTTTTGCCTACCACCGTGTTGAATAATTTTATTGTTTGGTGAAAACGTATATTCTACTCATATGATTATATATTGACAGTCCCCAATTCACTCAAATCTCAAAAGGCACATGGTAGCCAAGAGTATAGAAAAGAATGATGCTAAGTATAGTATTTAAAGTGGAACGGGAAAGCTGAATTTTAGTTGCCCAAAACGGGGCAGCATCTCCACTTTCTTTCCAAGTTTTAAATTCAATTTGAAAACTAGTTTTTACCAGCTTATTCAAACTGCAATATCTTGATGCCAACTTATCCAAAATGACTTTTTCTCAAGCCTAAAATACATGATAAATTTCGAGCTATCAAAAGAGCCCAACACTGATATATTTACTCATTCTATTAAAATTTGATTATTTGACCCAAATAAAATATAATTTAAAACATATTTTATTTTAGTCCTCAATTTTTTTTTGAAATATAAAATTATAACATATAAAAAATACATTTTCATCCTAACTTTTTTTTTTTTTTTTTTTTTTTTGGGGGGTTTCA
>NC_036245.1:3880675-3912106 GCF_002742605.1 Olea europaea var. sylvestris | reverse complement strand
TTTTTTTTTTTTTTTTTTTTTGCGGGGCATTACAGAAAGTGTATTGGCAATTCTGTGGACAAAAAGGGCTTAATTGTATGTTTGTAAAATTCATGGACTTAATTGAACATTGTTGTCAAAGTCAAGGACTTAGAATGCAATTTTGTAAAGTCAGTTGGGATGGATTAGGGTTCGAGCTTGAGGTTGAAATCGAGAATGCGACACCGAAATTTTGCTAGCTTCTCGCCCTGCCATCACTCGAACGAAAATAACATAGAACCTTGTCGCTCGCTTTTCGCTGAGTTATCGCTCGAATGACAGTGTTACCCAGCCAAATCCTAGGTCGCATTTTGAAGAGTTTTAAACAGCCCAAGACACTTATTTACCCCCAAGTATAAATAGCAAAGTCTTGGATGTGGGAAAATAGAGGTTGCAACATTGAGCTTTCATCTCCATAACATCTACAAGATTCTTGAAGTGATCCAAGTTGAAATTAACTGGAGAATTCATTGACTTAATTCTTGTTATCTGGCAACCTATCTTTGGAAAAAACTTCAAGGGTCTTGAAGACAAAACATTGTGCTCCCTTGAATCAGTTTAGGATGAGACTCTCTCATTGGGAGATTGAGAGAGGTGGATTGAAGTGCAATTATAAGCACAAGAACAGGCGGTTCTTGGTGGTCGACTTTGGAGAAACATTTAGTATAGATCAAGAAGCTGTAGGAGACAGTAGATTGGGCAACAGGAGGTAGACTTGGAGATTTAGCAGGAGGCTAGAGGAATCTACGGCAGCAAGAGGCTACATGAGGTACATCAGGAGTTCTAGCGTTAGAGGTGTCTACAACAGTTGATCGTAAGGCTTTGGTAGCGGGTCTTAATGGGTACAAGTATAGGCTTGTCATTGCATGCTTTGAATTGTCTATAGTGGAGGTAACTGGCGTGGTCCCGGAGTTTTACCCATGTTAGAGTTTCTTCGTCATCATATCTTGTATTATTTATTAGTTTTTACAATATTATAACTGGGGCATTTAAACATAGGATTAAATTGAACTGTATGTTTAACCATCTAGAAACTAATTAAAGTGACGTGTTGCTTTGGTTAGTGGAATTCCGTATGTAAGATCAAACAAATTGGTAATCTAGAACGTAAACTTAGTAACTCTAAAATTTGAAGTAGTATTAGACCGTCCTGGATTCTTTCAATATTAATTGTAGAGTCTCCCTAAGTCTATTGTTAGGCATATGGTGACATGAAGCATAAAAAATTCTCATAAGATATAAGTTGATCATTTTGAACTCCTTAGCTCCTAGCCTTTTCGATTGGTTAGGTCTTTAATTTTAACTATATTTCATCCAATGGAGGTCAGGTTATACGCTTCCTATAAAGTTTGCACTGTTTAATTATTATTTTTGTATTAATAAATATTATACCACCATGGTGGTTTGATGAGAGGGTAGATAGTTTTTCAACTTTCTGAAAGAACAAAATAAATGGAAAGACATGCGCAAAATAGACAAATATAGATATGCAGCATTAGTAATTCCTTTTAAGTTTTAACTATCCTCTCTTATTGTTCGTTTGAGGGAATGACATTTAATATCTAATTGGACCGAAGAAACTTGAGGTACACAAAATTTCAGTTCGATACGCGACAACAAATGACGCAAGAGCTCATTATCACAGAAATGAAATCAGTTATGTTGATTGACAAAATTTCGCAAGTGTAAGATATCATATCCAAGTAATAGAATTGGGAATAAGATATTATTTACACAAGGACAATGTGCTCACTACTTAATCTAGTTATAGTTAATATTAACTCTAATCAAATAGTAAACTTGTGAATTGTGTTTTTATAACTAATTATCTAACTAAACTAATGAACAATTACGAAGCATTTGTAAAATCGATTACAACACGCACTATGATTTGAATCCTCTCTTTATTAGTCTGTTTTAACACGTGGTACTTTGTTAATCATATACTTGAAAGATTTAGGATCACAGGTGCAATAAATGAAATGTTAGAGTAAAACCTACAAAGCTTCAAAAAGTTCGAGGCCATTGCTGTAATTATGCCTTATTTTATCGAGAGATTGTGTGGTTCAAAACAAAATTGAAAAAAAAAAAGTAAGTTTAAAAGAAATATGAACCTGATTATTAGTTGACTTTGATATCTTGGGGAAGCAAGAGAAAAAGGGAAGGTTAACTACTTCTGTTTGTGTTTGGATAGTTGAAGGCAAATATAGATTAAAAGAAATAAAAATGAGCCCATCTCTAATAAGTTAACTTTTAGATGAAATGGCTAACATGATATTATAGTAGGTGTTCAAGTCACGTCACCACCTATGTATAATTGATGTGCGTTTATAATATGGTGGAGCAATCAAGTATATTGGTGGCAGCAAATATAAAGTGGGTTGTTGAAGTTGTATTAAAGGTCTCATTATTTTCAAAAATATGTTAATAGAAAAGACATTCCACTTCGATTCATTTTGGCTATTTGAATAGAAATATTATACGGAGAAAGATAATTGTTTAATTACATGAAGAAAGTAAATGAACCACTTTTCCACTTCTACAGGTTAATTAATTAAATCAACGTTGTGTGGAAAATTAACAAATTCATGACTATTTTAAATTGTAGCATATTAATTATTTATGTTTGATTCTCAATCTTTATTTTGCTCTACACTTTTTTCCTCTTTTCGGTAGAATAGAAAGTTAGACAAAATTGTTCTTTCAGTGGAATGGCTATTGAAAGACATGTTCATTTTTGCTCCATTAAAGTTAATTTTTGCAGAAAAAATTGAAATTTGGAATAGTGATTTTTGAAGAATGTGGTTAAAAAAATGAAAAGTTTTAGATTTATGTGTAATATTATTTTATTGAAGAGTGTGTGGTTGAAAAGAAGAGAGAAAATTCATTTTGAATAAAATGGAGCCCAAACAATGGAAATTCTTGCTTTTACAAGGAATAATTTAACTGGTAATCTCCCTCTTCACATGTGCCGTGGCTTCCCAAGACTCCTAGGGCTTTATCTATCTGAAAATGAATTGGGTGGTGAAATTCCTTCCAATCTATCGGAATGTTTACAACTTCAGGAACTTTCTTTGTCTTACAACAAATTTAGTGGATCCATTCCCGGAGAAATTGGGAGAATAAGGACGCTTCAGATTTTATATCTTGCTTCAAATGATTTGTCGGGTAAATGAATCATGATTGATGTTATTAAATAATATTTTTTGGTAATAATTTTTTTTTTTTTGAAAAGATTTTCATTCACAGAATTATTGATGTTATTCAGATCAACATTTTGGTAATTTTATTCTCTCGTTCTGATTTAATAATTGACAGGTGCAATTCCATGTGAGTTGGGTAATCTGGATAACCTCAAGGATTTGAGCATGGGATCTAATTTTCTTAATGGCTCTATACCAGCCAGTATCTTCAAAATTTCATCATTGCAATATTGTGATTCAATGTTGCAACCTATCTGGTAACTTTTAGCCCCTGTTTGATGGCTATTATTTGAAAATTCCTTTTTTACTTACTCATTTTTTACCACACATTCAAACAATAAAATATTCTATACTTAAACCCAAAATTTCCCCCCTTTTTTAACCATACATCCTTTAGAAATTATTATTCAAAACATCTTTTTTCCCAAACATGGCCTTGATTAGATTAAAAATTGTTTTACATTTGCCATTTGTATTTCTATACAGAAATTTAAAGAATGCCGTTTCTTTTAAAGTTTGAGCACTTCATATTGTCTTTTAAAGTTTGAGCACTTCATAATTCTTTTTTAAAGTTTGAGCACTTTATAATTTTTAGACATAATCCCACGAGAGATTGGTAATCTCTTCCACTTGGAGCATCTTCATTTGAACAATAATAACTTAAATGGTTTCATGCCCCCAAGAATCTTCAACATCTCGACATTATTACTGATTTCAGTTTCAATTAATCAACTTTCAGGCAACCTTCATCCACATTTGATTTAAAATTCTTCTAAACTCACTACGTTAATCCTGGCTTACAACAACTTTAATGGACCAATTACAAACTTCCTCGGGAACTTGCGCTTCATTGAAATTTTAGACTTGACAGAGAACAATTTCATTAGTGAATCTCCGGAATTGAGCTTCATCACTTCATTGTCAAACTGTAGATATTTAACATATTTGGATTTTGGCAACAATCCTTTGAATGACATTCTTCCATTATCAATTGGAAATTTGTCCACTTCTCTTCAATATCTTTATGGTTATAATTGTGATCTCAAAGGTAGCATTCCAAATGAAATTGGTAATCTCACCAGTTTGATAAAATTAAGTTTGTATGGCAATGAGTTAACAGGATCAATTCCAGCAAGTGTGGTGAATTTGCAAAAGCTTCAAGGATTATCTCTTACACAGACTATAATAAGTGGATCTATCCCGGGCTCTCACTGTGAGCTTCAAAATTTAAATGCATTGGTCTTGTCCCAAAATCTAATAACAGCCGCTATTGCAGGGTGCGTAGGGAATATTACTGCACTAAGGTATCTATGTATCAATGCCAACAGATTGACTTCCAGCATACCTGCAAGCATATGGCTTCAAAAAGATCTTCTGGTGTTGAGTCTATCTTCAAATGTTTTGAGTGGTTCTCTGCCTCAAGAAATTGGGAACCTGAAGGTTGCAATTTTTATTAATATATCAGTCAATCGATTCTTGGGTAGTATCCCAAGCACAATTGGAGATTTACAGACCTTGAGCAATCTTACCTTAGCACATAACACATTGCAAGGATCTATTACATAGTCCTTGGGTAAGATGCTGAGCTTGGAGCAACTTGATCTATCTCACAACAATCTTTCTGGTAATATCCCCAAGTCCTTGGAGGCACTTAAGTATCTCACATACTTGGACATTTCTTTCAATGATTTACATGGTGAAGTTCCTTCTTGTCGTCCTTTCAGAAACTGTTCAAGTAAATCCTTCATGTCTAATGAGGGATTATGTGGTGATCCTGTATATGGTCTTAGATCATGTCCTACTAGTAGACAAAAGAGAAGAAAACCGATAATTGCAGCTGTAGTTTCTTTGTTGGGGATTACATTACTAATTTTAATCATCACAGCCTTGGCAATATATGCAATCGGAAGATGCCAAAGAAAATATTTGGTGGAAAATGGAGTAGACTTTGCACCTGTAACAACTTTAAGGGTCTCATATTATGAAATTCTGCAAGCAACTGAAGGGTATAGTTAGAGCCATTTGCTTGGGACCGGGAGTTTAGGCTCTGTCTATAGAGGGACTCTTAATAATGGAAGGGATGTGGCAGTGAAGGTGTTCAATTTGCAACAACAAAATGCATTCAAGAGTTTTGATGTAGAATGTGAAGTACTACGCAGCCTTCGCCATAGGGATTTGTGCAAAGTCATTAGTACTTGTTCCAATCCAGATTTCAAGGCCTTGGTTCTTGAGTACATGTCTAATGGAAGCCTTGGGCAGTGGTTGTATTCAGATGACTATGTGTTGGATATTTTGCAGAGAATTAACATAATGACAGACCTAGTATATGTGTTCGAATATCTGCACTATGGCTACTCAACGCCTATTGTTCACTGTGATTTGAAGCTAAGTAATGTTTTGCTAGATGAAGATTTGGTTGCCCACTTGAGTGATTTTGGAATTGATAAGTTATTAGGTGAAGGAGAAAGCAATGCATACACTACAACCCTGGGAACATTGGGTTATATTGCACCAGGTAAAGCTCCTTTCTTTTACTCCAATCTTTTCTCTTGGGCATTTAGGATATGTTCTGTCCACCATATTAGACTGGATAAGGGTGGTTTAGAATGTTAATATTTGTATTCATTGTCAGCAAAAACAAAACATAGTAATGCTTTATAAAATTTTAGATGTATCATAGATTACAATATACAACCACGCATAATGAAACTTATATATATTTCTAATACAATGTAACGACAACGTAATACGACTAATGAATTTTCTAACGTTTTATGTAGAGTATGGATTGGAAGGATCGGTGTCAATAAGATGTGATATTTATAGCTTTGGCATTATGTTAATGGAAGTATTTACACGAATGAAACCAAGCGATGAAAAGTTCTCAGGAGATTTAAACCTAAGGAGCTGGATAAATGATTCTATGCCTTATGCAATTACTTGGATTATAGATTCAAAGTTGTTGGGGGCCAAAAGAGCACAACACAATGAAGTTGAGATGTTTGTCATCTGTAATGGAACTTGCTTTAAATTGCTCCATGGAGAGTGCCAGTGAGAGGGTGAACATGAAAGAAGTTGTAACAACATTGAAGAATATCAAATTTCAACTCCTTTCTTAACAACAGTTTTAAATTTAACGGCATAATGCAATTTGTTCTCTATGTATTATATGATGATTCGGTGATTTGTGGAGATTATATATTTTGTCTATAAAGTTATATAATATGCAACCAAATTCACTTCAAATTTTCTTAGTCCACAATTTGAATTCCCTAGACATCTTAAGTCTGTGGAGATTATATGTTTTGTTTGTAAATGTTTTTCTTTCTAGAAGTCGAACATATATATTCTTAAAATTCATGTAAACCAAAATTAGGAAAGGTCGAATTCAAGTGGGCCAATGATATAAAAATGACTTAAAAAAATGGTATACATTTTAATAATATAGATGTCTTAACGAAATGGCTCTTGCTTCAAAATTTGAAGAGTTTTGAATGCAACTGGGAATAATAAGGAGAGAAGAACTAAATCTATAAGTCAGTGTTGAAGCGGAGAATTGAAAACGGATTAATAACAAAAAAATGTTCTACATACTTCACGATGTGCAATATATCCCCTATCTATTAAAAATTGCAAGGGATACAACATTTTAGGAGCAGAAAATGTATGAACTTTGAAGTACGATTCACCTCCAACCGTCTAGTTCCGTTAGTCATCCATTGAAAACAGTAGAAATTGGCAAAATTGAAAATTAATAATTGTAGTTGTGATCCCAAACTTTTTACATTTATTTCAAATTATACAAAAAAAAAAATAATAATCATTATATGTACCAAACCACAATTCCAAACCTTTAAAATTTTATTTGCTTCCCAAAAGACAATTGTACATTCATTGATAGCCATCGAAACGATAAACAGAACATACAGAGAAACCAATGGTTTCTTGGAAGAAACATAATACCAACTTCTCTATTTTCACAAAGAAAATTTATCAATTCTTTTCCCCTTTCCTGGTAACTAATTAGAATACACATTCTAATTAATTTGAAACTACATACTTGATGTATAAACATGATAACTAAGTACTAAACCAATGCAACTGTATTTCTAATTGCAGCCCTCAATTTTGCCCTAAATTCCTTGTTTTTATTGAACAGAGAACAAAATAAAAATTCACCAACAAAATATGCCAATTTTTTTTTCTCACTAAACCCTAAACGGAAAGGGCAGAAAAAGGCCAAACTGAAGAGAAAGAAGATTTCATTATGTGCTTAACGTCACCTACGACTCCTCCGCCAACAATGCCACCACCACAACCCACCTTTGTATCTATCACCCGATCAAGAACCAAAATTAATTATCATCATGGATTCTCAACTTGAGCTTTTGCTTTTCTCATTTTTTTAATTTGCTATTTTTTCTGCTACTGTGTGGATGTGAGAGAAAGAAAATCAAGGGCTGATATGGAGAAATGAAGAGGAAAAAAAATTTGGTGAAATTTGGTTTTGGGAATTGATGTGAGATTCAAATCCTAGCGATGTGAAATTTGCGTAGGGGTGGGCGCGGGTCGGGTCAGTTCGGTTCTCTTTAGAACCGAATCGAACCAAAATTTTCGGGTGTCTAGTAAATGGAACCGTCGGGTCCAAATATAATTATGGAACCGTTCGGGTTCGGTTCCGTTCGGTTCAGTTCCGTTTCGTTCGGTTCTGTACTATAATTAAATTTTTTAACATTTATAACCACATTATATAAATACAATGATATATTCAATGGTTTTGGAATGCCATAGACTAGTAGACTACCTTGTTCAAATGATCGCTAAAGTCAAAGCTTCGGTCGGAGGAGGTCGCAACTTCGATCGGAGGTCACAGCATCGGCTGACGATTGTATAGGTTTTGAAATATGAGCGAGGCTACGAGAGTGAGTGCAAGAGTCGAGACAACGTTATATACTTTAGTGTAGGTGTTTAGAGTTATTTAGTGGATTGGATCTTGTTGGGCTAAGAAATGAAACAATAAAATGGGTAATGGGGCCAAAAATTAAAAAAATTAGAAATGAAACAAGTTATTGGGCCAAAAATTTGGATTTAGAAATTGTTAATTTGTTTAGAAAAAATTAAAATTAAAATAATTTGATTTACTCAATATAAAAAAAATTAGAAATATTCGGTTCTTCGATTCTTGGTCTAGAACCGAGAACCGAACCGTACCCGTCGATTCTCAATTCAGATATCCATTCGGGTATTTAATTTGACAAGAACCGTCGGGTTCGGTTCGATCGGTTCGGTTCGAGAGATTTGCCCAGCCCTAAATTTGGGGGTGGGTGGGGATTTTTGTATTTTATTTTTGGTTTTTATTTTAATTATTTGTTATGGAATAATATAAAATTATCATTTTATCCTTTAAAATTGTGGAAGAAAATAAAATTTTATAGGTTTGGAATTGCAGTTGACACATAAAAAATTTGAATATAATTTGTAAAAATTATAAAAAAATTGGGATCACAATTGCAATAATTCCATTTCAATTTTGTCAATTTTTGATACTTTTAATGGCTAAACTAATGAAATTATACGGTAAGGGGGTGAATCGCACTTCAAATTTCATAGAGGGGGATTTTTCGCACATCAAAGGTTGTATTCCACACAAGGTCTCAAATAGGGATGTTTTCTACGAATTCCAATAAATATGGGGTATATCGTACATCGTCAAATGTGTATTGCTATTGATCCAATTGAAAATCATCATCGGCTTAAGAGGAAGCTCCAACAATTCTCTAGAAAAATTGATGATGATTCCTTGCTAAACAAATTCCTTAATCCTTAAGCATTCCTAGAAGAATCTGAGAAATATTTGAAAGGTAGCCCATTGTCATATATGAAACAATCTAAAAAGTTTCTAGAATTGTAAGGCACCAACATACACTACTAAATATGTTCTAGCACTTTATTTTGAGTCATAGAGTGAATTAAGAAGTGTGAAAGAGAGAAAAACAAAAATACAGGCTGTATGCATGTGTGGTGAAAGAAAGACACAGCGAGAAGCATCATATATGAGTGCTTTGAGAGAGAGAGAGAGAGAGTGTGGATAGAGAGTGGAAGTAACTTTAGTGCTTCCTTTAATAAGAATTGTGAGAGGTGTGTGGTTAAATTGTAAAAGCAATTTTTTTTTTTTTTGTTAATAAAATCAGTTTCTTTTGTGTCCAAAATCGACAAACCACTTGTCAACTACAAAAGTGACTAAAAATCCATCATAAATCTTAATTTCAATCAAGTTGATCATTTAAACCATTTGTTCATAATATAATTGAAATCAATGGCCACAAAACTATTAGGTAATTACAATTTAATAATTATGTTAGATGATAAATGTAGGCAATTGAAAATGAGGTAAACACTTTCTCTTTCAATGGGAAATATAATCTAGATCAGACAAGCAAAACAAGTCTTGCAATCCCTTACCAGAAGCAATTTTAGATACATTCAAATTGAGCATTAGAAAACACTTGGGAAGTGTTTATAAACAACTTGAATTATAAATATACAAAAACGGGTGGTGGTATTTGGATAAAAAGTAGATTGAGCATTTATTCATAAACATGAGCCAAAAAATAGGCTAAATAGATGCCTAGAAAATATGCATGAGCACAATTTATACATTTTTTTTTTCATCTGCAAAAATTGATAGGAGCACAATTTCTAGAATATCATGTGTTATAAGACGGTACTCTTGTGTCCATAGGTATGAGATTCTTTAAAAACTTCTACTAACAGACAAAAATTTTAAGCGTCTCTCATATTTTAGCTTCAATTGCAAGTGAATCCTCTATCTAGAATCATCCCTTTCTTGCAGTATAATAACACCTTTTCACACCCCTGTTTACTCACATTTCAGCATTTACTCATCATAACTCTAAACGTTCATTAGCATTAGCCATAAAACCATCAGGACATAAATACAATAAATAAAAATCCACTATAAAATCAATCATGTGACCCGGATTGCCACTATTGAATCAAAATAAAAATGTGAGGTAGTTTAATAATGTCCAAATTATTTTATCATTAATCCACACGAAGGTGACGTGTCATTAACCACATTATTTATTGTACACAAACAAGAAGGAAAAGAGTGAAAAAAGAAGTAACTTTGTTGCAAAGGAAAAAATTAGATGTACAATTTTTTTATGGTTAACAAAGAGGAAAGGACGAATTCAAGTGGGCCAATATGAAAAATGATATTTTGTGTAAAATTGGTTTATATTTTAATTAAAGATTAATATGTTTGTTAATTATACAGCTAAATTGGTTTGGTTGGTTGCATTTGGACTTTATTTTTTCTGTAATTTTTTATGAACTATATGTAATATTTTTTTGGGCTCTCACAAAAACAGTGTTTTAGACGATTGCCTATCTAGTCCGTAGTCAGGCCCCCACTACAAGCCATAGACAATTCGATTCCTTTCACCTCAAATCACACATAACATGCTGCCAAATTGTCCAATTTTCAGTGAAAAAACAGAAAAGGACATCCAGGGCATCTGCTACCGCAGATTGTTGAATTTGTTTCCGTATTTTAAAACGGGAAATGTAACTCTATTTATACCAATGGTGCTTTTTAGACTTATAAATCCACATTCATATGTGCTTTTTAGACAAGATCTGCAGTGGTGATAAAGTGCTTAGGTTGTGGGTGGTGCCTTCTTGGGATGGACATTGGACAGGTTGATGGCTGGGGGCTGCTGGAGAGGTGATCGTAACAATCACTTTGACTAAAATATACCCCGAAAAACGACCTGTAAGGGAAGGGTGCCCAAGCCGTAGACATGGAAGAAAGGCTGGTTGGGGTGGCATTATTGGTCGGTTGGATTCTGAAAGAGAAATGCGTGCAAGTAGCAAGAAGAGTTCACATTTACACTAAGATCCTTCTCAAATCTCAATATAAAACTCGAAGAAAACTTTGCAAGGAATAATCAAAGATAGAAACAAGAAGGTGAGTGCATTGTGGGTGGGTTGTCTTGAGTCTGGAGTTCGTGAAGACCAATTTCGGCTTTTTCTTTACCTCTTCTCGGAAAGTAACAAGGAAAAGTTAAAAGACAGACACCGCACATCTGTAATGTAGGACGTCTTGGACCAGCTCATTTGACATCTATGCATGTAATAAAATACATAAATTCTGATTAAAAGAAAAATAGGACATGCAGTTACTTGGCCTAATTGGTACTGGCTCATCAGTTGATGGACTTCAGAATGAGCTGAAAACAGCAGATCATATGACTAGTAGGTCAACTGGTAATGTATGATATTATCAAAGAAAAAGTACTTCGCTACTGGATATTTTAGAAAATATTTATGATTCTTATGTTATCTTCGATATATACACCAAAGCTAGGGCTACAAAAAGAAGGTTTTCGACAAGTTAATTTTGCATCTAATAACAATCAGTACTGAACAAGGAAAAAAACAATCAACATAATTATATAAGCAACTAATATGGACAATTAAGCTGCCCTTATTTTCATGATATTCCACAAAACATTCTCGTAAACTCTCTCTAGAATGTAACAATGCAGAAACCAATGTGAATGAGTCTCACCATGCTGCCAATAAATAACACAAACATCAGCTAAGAATACGTTATGGTCTCATTATTGGTGGTAATAAGCCATTATGAGAATCCGTTTAAGAACCAAGACCATGTAAAGGCAGAGAGCTTTGAATTATTCTACAAAACTATTCAAAGATCAAACAAAAGATCTAGTTATTATCATAAATGTCAGAAGAAGAGACAAGACTATCTTCTGTCATATTTTACATATCCATTGTTAATATTGCAAATAATTTTGAAGAATAAAGAAACGACTCCTCTATTGTAAGTAGTTAAGTGAAGATTTTTGCACTCTTGGGTGATAAAATTCCTCAATCAAATAAATTATCCGACTCAGCCAGTTGAGTGCAACATCATAAAAATTCTTTCGTTGACAACCACATAATATTTTGTCTTGGCTTTTATTTATTTAACCATATGGATAATTCATACGTGTAAATTTTACACTTATTTGAGCCTTAGATCTTATCATTTTGTAGGCTATTTAACTCGAATCAGCTCAGATTTATCTTTGTAGGTTGAATCTTGGTGCAGGGCCCTGTTTTCGAGGACAAATGAAGAGATAGAAGACATTTGGCATGGGACCAGAAGTGGACGTTAAGAGAAGATAGTTACAAAGAACAGTCCGAAGGAGTGGCGTGCACATATGTACCAGGCCCCGATATTTACAGATCAATAGTGCGCGCATGTTCGCCAACCACCTGATGATGGAAGGGCTTCAAGCACACATACCAGCCTACTGTAATGTGTTTAATTATTTTGGTTTCTTCAGTGCGCTTGGTTGTAGAATCAGACCTGAATTCTATTTCTGCATGATTTTAAATCATAATCTGGATATTTTAGGATGAAATTTGGAGGTCAATTCTCAAATCTCTACATAATAAATACAGCATTATACAACATCTATATATATGTTCAGATTCCATCTGGTTGACTATGCCTCAAATCCACAGAATTATGGCTACCAACTATCCCTAAGGGACCTAGAAAATTTTACTTATATATAGATGCCTAATGACAGAAAACTCTCAACCACGAACCTTTCCTTCCATCTAGATGTGGATTTTATAAGATTATTAGTGCCAAATTAAAAATTAGCATCAAAATTCAGGTACTAGAATCTCACCACATCAACAATTATAGCAATTTCATGTACTACGAGCCTTAACCATATCAATTCATAATCACATTGACAAAAAGAAAAAATAATAAAAAAATATCATTTCCATCACTAATAACCAGGAAGCATGAAACCAAATATGTGCAAAAATTACCAACCTTGTGTCCCGGCGAAAGTTGTGACAAAGTGTACCTTTCTGGTGTAGAAAACAACAAACCAATATGATAACTCTATCCAAAGAGGAGAACAAACTGGTGAAGAACTAATTTTATAAATCTATCGAAGGAGGGGAACGCACAATTGTGAAGAATGGAGGAGCCTCCAAACTTAGGGCAAAATATGTAGGGTACAATGAGTTTATATACAACAATACCAAGGAAAACGAAATGTAAAAAACTAAACTACCCTCAAACTAATAATTTATTACATTAACATCTGGATGGTGGGGGGATGTTTTGTAATAAATGGGTAACAAAACATTAGAGTTTGACCAGGAAACATAAATTTCAGCAATAATAGTCATATACTGTTATATAAGGATCACGGTAAGTGTTCCAAAAAAGCATTAATTCTGGTTATAGGTGGACAGGGTATACGCTTTTAATTATTATTTTAAATATTCAATCTTTGTCAAAAAATCATTTAACCCTGTTTGGTAGCCCCCTTTTTTTTTTGGGGGGGGGGGGGGGGGGGGGGGGGGTAACAAAAAAAATACATATCAAAATTTAAAATTATAATATTCTATATTTACGTAATAATTTCCACAATTAGTCAAATATACAAATTTTCACGTGTTCGAAATGCAAAAGCAAAACTATTTTTAATAGTTTCAACTTTTAATTAGACAAGTCAAGAGCGAGTATTTGAAAAACACCCAATAAAATACGTGCAGTATCCATACATAATTATATACCAAATAAAATCTACATTTCATACCACTTTGCTCTTTATAAAGTATATCGGTAACCAAGCGACACACCCATCCTAGGTTAAGATCCTGTAGGATTTCATCTCTCCTTTTATAGAACCCGAAGGTCCACTGGCAATTCATACATATTGACATTGGCTTAATAACGAAAAAAATACATATCAAAATTTAAAATTATAATATTCTATATTTACGTAATAATTTCCACAATTAGTCAAATATACAAATTTTCACGTGTTCGAAATGCAAAAGCAAAACTATTTTTAATAGTTTCAACTTTTAATTAGACAAGTCAAGAGCGAGTATTTGAAAAACACCCAATAAAATACGTGCAGTATCCATACATAATTATATACCAAATAAAATCTACATTTCATACCACTTTGCTCTTTATAAAGTATATCGGTAACCAAGCGACACACCCATCCTAGGTTAAGATCCTGTAGGATTTCATCTCTCCTTTTATAGAACCCGAAGGTCCACTGGCAATTCATACATATTTAATTGAATATAAAAGCATGAGGAAATGAAAACATTTACACATAAAGTATCTTACCTCGTCTAATAATTAAAATAATTCCAATATCTTTTCTACTTTCTCGACCATGTCACTAAAATCATGACTGACTTTTCGAAATTATTGTCTCTCTCTACTATCTGTCGTGTAAAATTTGTTGGTGGAAAGTTATGGTACAATTGTACACTATTTATAGTAAAAAAATAGCAGTTGAGTCATAGTACAATTGTGATGGGAGAAAATGTATACCAAAATTGGATAGGAATTAAATTTTGGTAAAACAAATCATAATATGGCACATGTATTTGAATTGATAAAAAATATATAATAAATACTTATCTCACCAAAAATAGATTCCTAACAACCACTAATAGTATGATCTCTACGTATCTACACGTGACCATCAATATTAACAATAAACTAAATTAAATATAATAATTGACAATTTTTTTAAAACTTCAATATCTCGGGTCCTACTTATCTAAATTAACTTTTTTCTCAAGCCTAAAATACGTGATTAAATACGAGCTATTCAACGAGTACCATATTGATATACTAATCATTACCCTATCAAAATCTAAATATTCGACCCAAAAACATAAGAATTTAAAACATATTTCACTTTAGTCCCTCAACTTTCAAAATAGTAAAATATAATATATAGAATACATAAGTTTATATTCTAAAATTTTTAGGATGCTACAATCTCCCCTCAAAAAATTTCGTCCTCGAAATTAACTTAGTTGAAAAGTTTTGGATACTTGACTTTGACATACTCATGATAGTACATAACATAAAGTAAGAAAACTCATAATCGCCCCACGTGGGGTGGCCGAGTTGGTGAAGTAGATGAATGTGGAGGCCTTTGGTCACCAATTCGATTGTCCCTACCAACACTTTCTGGGTCGAGTCTGTCGCATAGGACTTGCTTAGTGCAAATTACTTGGCTGCCGTGGTTTGCAAGCGATTGTGTCAGCCCAAGAATTTACCCAGTACATACCTGAAGGATAGTGGTTGGGGGTTCCCCTGTCATAAAATAAAAAATAAATAAATAAATAACTCATAATCATACTAAAAGAATGACATTTCACACCATTCCTTGCATTAATTGAAGAGTGGTCAATTGGTGAGCGTCATGTGCCAAGAATTCTTTACACATTACACAATTAAAATTTTTACAAAAACAATATCCTTAAACTCATAGTCCCTACAAAAATACTTTGATTTAATTTATTACAAAATCCGTTAAAATAGAATGTCGTTAAATAAAAGTTTCAAAAAAAATGTAAAATAACCATTCAAAATCAATTTAATACGAACATTTAACCTTCAAACACAAGAAAAAAGGGTAGAAATTTTATTTTTAAAAAAATCCCTTTTTTTAGCAGTGTGCACACTATTCGTGTGAACAGTGTCGCATACCATTCGATACTGTGAATGGTGTAGTTACTGTTCATGATTTTTTAAAATTTTTTTGTTCATATGCCGAATTTATTATTATTCTTTTTTTCTTTATAGGAAAATGTCTATAGGAAAGTAGAACTGTGCTTTGATACCAAATTGTACGCCCCCACAATTTTTTTAGACACGGGGTGTTATGAAAATTTCAATTTTTCCTTTTTGTAAATGCAGAACGACACAAATTTCAACCAAAACGTCAATTTAAAACACGAGATCGGAGTTTCTAAAAATCTAAACATAAATAAATAACTAATTAAACAAGTGGGTCTTTTGAACAATTAAAGCTAACAAATAAAATTGGAGATATCAAACTAATTGTTTATTTTCCTTTTCCTTGGATTTCCTTGGCCGTCCGTATCAGCAATTCGCCACAGTTCCGACCATCCCGAAATAACCTGTAAAGATTTATAAGAGTGAATATTCAAAAAACACCTAGCAAAATACGTGCAATTTCCATATACAAATATAAAACAATAAAAACTGATCTTATGGAGTATATCGGTGACCAAGCGACACACCCATCTTAGGTTCTCTTATAATCCCATAGGATTTCATCTCTCTTTTTATAGATTCTGGAGGTCCATTGGCAATCCATGCATGTTTAATTGAATATAAAAGCATAATGAAACGAAATCACTTGCACATACAGTATCTTACCTCGTCTAATAATTAAAAGAATTCCAATATCTTTTCTACTATCTCGACCATGTCAATAAAATCATGACTGACTTTTTGAAATTATTTTCTCTCTCCGAATAAACTTTTTATTGAGCCTGAAATACCTTATTAAATACGAGCTATTCAACGAGTACCATATTGATATACTTATCATCACTTTGTCAAAATCTAAATATTCAACCCAAAAACATAAGAATTTAAAATATATTTCACTTTAGTCCCTCAACTTTAAAATAATAAAATATAATAGAACGCTTAAGTTTATATTCAAAAATTTTCGGGGGGTTACACAATGGTTCTTGTTTAAGATATGGAACCAATTTGGACTTGAACCATTCGGTTCTGGTTTGGTTTGGTTCTTTCCATTACTTATATTTTCAGATTTGCATTGAGGAGACGATGTTCTATGAAGAAATTGAGTAAGGTAATAAAAATTTTATAAAATATTTTCACCTTACATCTTATTAATTGTAAACGATTTTAGTTTATTTTTATTTATTTTAACTGTCTTTTAAATTATTTTTGTAGAGTTTCTCAAAGTTACAGCACAGGCAATGGGAGTGTTAAATGATTAATAATTGCCTGGAAGGTAAGTGCTAAGTTGTTTGGCTTGGTCATTTTGTCACCACCCCTAGTATTACTTTCAATTTCAACTTTATATTTCAGTTTATTATTTCAGTTTTCTCATGAATGTTTGATGGCTTAATCTAAAGGAATTAATTGGGTGGAGCATAAAGATGGAACTTGATATTATTAACTTTTGTCAATGACTCATTCTTCTACATTAATGAATCATTTTTATTACATAATCTTTTGTATGGGATGGAAATTGATTTGTGTATTCAGATTATGATTCTATTTTGTTTGTTAGTTTAGATTTTTGTGATCTTTATGATTGATAATTCGAACTTCCTGAATTATGATGTTTATTTTTTTTATTTAGTTATATGTTACTAACATATGGATATGATTTTATTTGGCGAGTATGAAAATTTAAGTACTGGAAGCATAACCGAATGGTTCGATTCCAGTTTGGTTTCATATCTTAAAAAAAAAAAAAATCATTAGTTCCATTATAGAAAAAATTGTTGGTTCATGATTCGGCTCGATTCTTTTGGAATCAGAACTAAATGTAAGCATGTCCATCACTAGTGGGTGAGATGAGCGAATTGAGGGATAGGATTTTTCAATTCTGAAATTGAGGATGCTTCACTGGTGCTTATAGAAGTTTATGGGGCCTTGGAAGTTGCGTTTCACATATGGTGATTCTAGTGAGTTATGGTTTAGCTAGGTTTTAATTTTTTTTTAATAATCATAACTTGCCACATGAGATTTTCGTGGACACGTTTAATGAGTAAACAATGGTCATGGTATAAGTTGGGTGAATATTGAAGCATCCAACTCATAAGTTTTTGATTTATGGCAACATGTAACCCCAATCTTTCAAAAATAGCACACCCCCACACCTTTTTCATGATTTGTGTTAAAAACGTATGGTTATAAAAGGCAATCTTGTCCCTAATTTTAAATAAACAAAAGTTGAATATATCCATATTTTAGGTACACCACATTTTAATTTCAATTAAGGTCCTCAATTTTTCAACATTCTATTAATTAGTACATCTCATACGTGATGATAAAAATATTTCCTCTTAGTATGTTTAAAATGAGAGAAAATATTTTTATTGTACTTTGTATTTTTTTATTTTTTAAATATATCTTGTGCATGAAGTCACTTTACGCCTTCTCAACGAATCTTTTGAACTAAAAATGTTATTAGGAATGAGATATACTAGTTAATGGAATGTTGAAAATAAGAAGGCATCAAACAAAGTTTGGAATATTAATTCTACAATAAGTTTGAGAATTTTAATTACAACTAGAACAATTTCCCTTGTACAAGGGAATGGTTCACAGAAGTTTTATAGGTGTTACTAGCAGGAATGGTTAACAGAAATTTTACAGTCTACGCTGTTTACAGGTGCAGCACAACACCTGTTTTGTCCATTTTTTTATAATTATCTTTCAATGCAAAATTGCCAAGTACCCTGCCTGTAAAAAATCTGTGAACCAGCCCATTTTCCCCTCTTTCCCAATTCGCAAAATGACAAGACTACAAAGGCATCAAAGATTCAAAATTCCATATAATGTCCTACCATTTCACCGGTTAACTCATCTCAATGAACCTCATTCACGCATTTTTCTAGTTCACCTATGAATTAATTAAATTTCAGTTAATATAAATTAAGCCAAGTACAAAGATCAATTTGAAATTAGATAGAATACTATCCAAACATGTCAATAGTTAGCTTTATCTTTCCACTACACCAGAAACATAGATCAAATGGAATTTAAAATTCTGGAAATGATAATTCAGAAACAATCATATACTAGAATTTAGTTCGACTGTTATATAAAAGGATATATAATATAAGAATAACAAAATCAGTAGAAGTCACATCTTTAACAACCCTATCTTAGAAAATAACACTCATATATAGTTCAACAGCCACTTATCATATAATTGGCCATTTTTCCCTGTTTTTAAATTATCAAAATGACTTGCTTCTAATTGCATAAAAAATTTCAAAACCAAATTCACCACCAAAAATAGAAAAACAATGGATAAGAAATAAATCTTACAGTAGCCTATTTCATAACAGTGGAGAAACAGATTCCTAGAAATTGAGCTGATCTTAGGCACAATTGAGGGCTGGTATACTTTATTCTTCTATAGGCATACAAATAATAGCAGAGAGTGTAGAGACAGTGATAGTCGACACAGAAGAGAGAGAGAGGGAGAGGGGATGAGATGTCTAGATTGGGATTGGGGGAATTAAATGGGTATTAACTTTTGGGAAAATTAGGTCAAGTACCTCAAAAAAATTAGATATTTGATTAATACTCTTAAACTTAATTAAAATTATAAATCACGTAGTATTTACGTCAAAATCTAACCCCCATACCCGTAGCAGATTGTAGAAAGCTCTAAAGGAGACAATGATTCATTCTACCCTATCCTTCACCATAACTTCCTCACTTACTCTTTCTTCATCCAGCTCCACTACTCCACCTTCACGCAATCAAACAATATTAACCCAAATTCAAACCACCAAAAACCCCACTTCCTTCCAATACCACCACAATAACCTCCTCTATTGCGTAGCTGCATTTTTCTCCTCCACCCATAGTTGCCTACCTCTTCTTCGTTATCAGTACAAATTCTTGACCACTTCGCGTACCATTCAACTCACCAGTCATAAATTTGAGAATAAATGATAAACTCAGAAGTGCTTTGTGGTGAAGTGGTGGATGAAGAAAAGCAAAATACTAATAAGCAAGTGAGGAGAGCGTATCAAATCCACGAAATAGAACATAAGCAGAAACGATATTTGGTGAAATTGATACTTCCAAGCCTAAATTCTACATTCTGGGCATGTTTCATTATTTCAGCCTCCCCCCCCTCTCAAATATTTTGAGTGTGTGTGCAATAGATTGAAAACAAAATTTAATTGATGAGCAAAATTGAACTGGGAAGGAAGATAGTAGTTGCTTGGGAATGGTGAAACCGAGGGCTTTAAGAGGCTGTATGTGCAATAGATTGAAAAAGGAAATTTAATTGTTGAGCAAAATTGAACTGGGAAGGAAGATATTAGTTGCTTGGGAACTGTGAAGGTGGGCGTGCATTGGAATGGTGAAGGCGAGGCTTTAAGAGACAAATTATAAGATAGCTCAAACAAATTGTGTATTTCATGTCTCAACGGATAAAGAATAGTCATTTGAAGTCATTTTATACGAGGCATACAAATAATAAAATTTAGACTCCATTAAATATCATTTGCTACTTTTAAAGACACTTTTTTTTTTAATTGTTCACTTTTTTTCATTTTTTTTTAATATTTGTCACTTTATATCTTCTTGAAAAAGTGACATGATATGTGATATTTTCCTAACATAATCAGCATGTTGATTGTCTTGAATATGTTAAGAACACGATTATCGGTGTTGCACAAATGGATTGTGTTGTTTTGGTGTTTGTCACTTTTTTTTTTTAGTTTGTGTCACTTTTTTGAATTACGAAAAAGTGACACAATTTTTATAAAAAAGTGATATTATGTCTTAATTTTGAACAGTATTTTATACTTCTAAAAAACCTTTCATATAATTTTTCAAAACACCCCTAATTTTAAGGGTATTTTTGTAAGTTGCCCTTAACCTTTACTGTATTTGGCATAGGCTAATGGCTATATAATTTATTATTAATTTCGGCTTGGCACAATGTTTCAAAAAAAAGGAGCAGCTACTGGATCTGGCCTGAGGTTGACACAAGCTATAGCCCGTTCCAGCCCTGGCCTCAATCCGCCAATGATTATACCTAAACCATAGAGTTAGTATTTAACTATAATTTTAACAAAAAAGCATAAAGATTTAATTTAAAATTTTATTTAAAAATAAATTTTGCTTGAAACAATATAATTTTCCATGCATATTACCTATTTTATTACATGGACCATGGCACGGTATATATAATGTAAAACATATAGTTTAATATTAAGAAACCCAAAAATAAATAAAACCCACAACTTAATTTGTTAAAAGCCGAACCAATTTTTGAACATAGCACAGCAATAGATTATTCCAGAAGGGAAAAAAAGGGAACTTAAACAATTCTCCATGCATATATATATTCATTAACGTGAATAGTTCATGCACAACTTTTTTGGCAGTGACTAATCAGCATGCTGTTACGTTTTGCGTGTAAGCGTCAAAATAAATCCATTTGCATAGATATCAACCCCGAAACTTCATGAAATTTTAAATGTAAAATAGGAAACTCCTTATGAGAAGACATATCCAAAATCTGGCTTCCATCAACCACATAGGAGGTGTTAAATATTTTCCAAAACCCCACAGCGACCCGATTTGGAAGATAAACCCACACAGTTTACTTAAAGTGACTTAAAATTGATAAGATTTCAAGTTTTAGCTAACCCCTGAGACTATCAAAGCCCACTGGTTTCATCCAAAAATATCAAGTAATGAATGAGTTATGAATTTCTGAACTCAAGGGTAAAAGCTGAAAAAAAACAAAAAAAAAACGACGACATTAAATCTTATCGCTAACATTTTTGTGATAAACAGTAACTTTTACATTAATTTCCGTAAATATAACTATTACATAAAAATCTTCTTAGAATAGTTCCACAAATGATCTTCATAGAAATCCATTTATTTAAAAAAAATTAAATTAAAAAAGCACATAAACATTTCATAACTGAATAAAAACATTAAGTCAATGGCTTGTCCATGACACGTTGCATCTTCATCTATCATCATCCAAGCTCCGCACAGATCAAGTCAACCTATAGGAAGAGAATTAACTATTGAGTTTGGAACTCAATACATATCATTGGTTCATTTCGTTATCAAATTAGAAAATTTGTACTATAGATTCATGCTATCACACGTAGATGGATTTTTTGACAAAATTCGATATCTATAGAATTATCATAACATGTAGTGATGGAGAATGATATTTCAAATTATAGTAGTGCCGTATCATCGTACCCGAAGGTATAAATTCATTCATACTTTTAACGAAAAACCACAACTTGAAAACAAAATAACCACTTGCACATGTACTTACCTAGATCTGAAACTTTGAAATGGACAAAATTGGATGATGAATGTTGTTTCCCGATGACACCCGATGCTAAGAAATTTGCCTCTTTTTTTCTTACTTTTGAAAATCTTACTTTTACACATCGTTTTGCAATGGATACAAAAATATGTATAATAGAAAAGAATATGAAAGCTTTGGAGCAAATGGAAAAGTTACTCACAATTGGAAAAAAATGTTCGGTAATTATTCCCCAATTAAAGAGAATTGTATGTACGCGTGTGTGTGTGTGTCTATACACACACACACACACACAATTCATCCAAACTATGAAACGCGTGTGAGTAAAACATGAGGTTTAATGCCTTGAATGCTCGACCAAATTAAGAAAACATCATATATATATAAATGAAAATGTGCATGATTGCTTGTTGAACCATTTTATGAGATTAAAATTTATATAAGACATATTGGACTAGTATTGGACTTTCATTTAATATGTAGGACGAGCATAGGGCTAGGCTTGTGGTGTTAGATCATCACATGAGAAAAATATGAGCCTAATTTAATTTAATTCTTCTGGCTTCTACGCCTGTAGCAAACCATAAATAAATTAATGGGTGTCAAGCAAGCATTACGTCAACTCACTATACCTCTATGTGAATCAGGACAAGCCTCAATCAAGAATATTCAATCACCAAAGAATTCAATCAATGATCTCAACAACCATAAAGTGCATCTCTATATTTTACCCAAATTGGCGGATTTTACTTCATGGTCTAAAAAATAACTCACATTTCAACTTCTTGTCGTTCAAAAATCAATGAATTTATAATCAAGCAAGTCAAATCATGAAGAAGAAAAGTAAAAATAATTCACAGAACATCAAATAATAACCAATATACAAAAATTAAAAATAAGGTTCTAAAACTATGTTATATTGGCAATGTTATTCCCAAGGTAGCTTGTTTACTTCACCAGTCAAAGAAGTGCATCAACAAATGCACTAATTAAAAGTTTTATTAAATGAAATGATTGTTTAAACACACTTTTTTCATCAAAATTCATTGTGAGATTTTCCCTCACAACTAATCATTTATTTGCGCAACATGAAAGAAGAAGATTACAAGAAAAAATTGGTGTAAATCATTGGTTTTTAAGGAAGAACAAGAAAAGATGAAGATCTTGCATCAAGAATCCACATTCTTCTTGTAAAATTCATGAAATCCTAGCTTCTTGAATGATTTCCTTGATTTTTCTTTCCTTGGGAATTGAATGATATTTCTATTGAATCCCCAAGAACCACTTTTTAGTTTTTGGATGAAGGTGTATATTTATAGGCCCCAAGATTATGTGAACAACTGTGCCTTTATTGCTTTTTAAGAAAAGGTTGAATTGCAAGATTTTATTTTTCCTCTTCCAGATTCATTCAAGTGGTCTCCAATTCAACCTTTTTCATATAGCCTTAGTCATTTTTTCCTTCAAGTTTTCATACAACTTTGGTCTTTTTTTTAATCCTAAAATTCTATTTTGAAGTCGAAACTTTCAACATCTTCAATGTTGGTCCCCAAAATTTAATAATCATTAGAAATTAGTCTGTATCAACTATTGAAAGCTTGCAATTTAGTTTCCGAATTTTCAAAATGTTGAATTTAACCCCTGAAACTTGTAATTTTCTTTAAACTAGTCAAAGTTGAACGTGCATTGCACGTTATTCTAAAATACTTTATAAGTGATGTAAAACTAATATTTGATACCAATTTGTTGAAGGATTTGATGAGTCTATGACAAATTGAAGAAAATAAAATTTAGCATAAAAATTTAAAAGAAGAAAATTATATTCAAACAGTACTCTCAAAACTCAATTTTCTCTGATTCAAGTTTGTTGCAATGGTCAAATACTATAATGAGCAATCTTTTTATATTACATTTGATACATAAAAATTAATTGTTAACACATAAATTTAAACACCCATTAAAATTTTCATATACATGAATATGAATAAATTTATCTTTAATAACTTTAAGTTCATGTAATTCAAGATTCATTAAGTGAAAATTCATTGAATTTAGGTTAATGTGTATATTAATTAATTGAAAATTAATAAAAAAATTTCATAAATGACAATAATTATGTAGTATTTATTACATATCGAAAAATGAAATGTAAGGTATTATTGAAATAATTGAATTGTAGGGGGTTAAAATTGTCAAAAAATGATTCTCCCTTGATGTGATATTTTAATATATTATAGATAACTCTCTTTTTACTTATAATAAGTTTTGTGCTATTCGATTAGTCTTTAATTGCTTGGAAACCAACTATGAATTAGCTCAAAATTTCCCTCCTTTCATGCTCAATTATATCTAAGTCGGAGTTATCATACAATTAAAATATTTTACACAAAATTAAGCAAATATCCTCTCAACATATCATTAAATAATTAAGAATAAAGGCCCCAAAGAAGAACATAATATGCACTTATCAATTTGCAGAGAAAAGATTAAGGTCCAAATCAAGTTGCACTACAGAATAGGCCGTGGGAGAAGTTGTTTGTACCATTTACCATAGAGCTAGCGTTCACAACTGCATGGTGATGCCTAGACCTACTTTTGATAACTTGATAGGGTCATATAAGGATCAGAATAAATTGTAATATCAAGATTAAATATTGTGGTAGATCAAAACATTGAAATTGTCCTACAAAATCAATTATCAAGTTCTAAAAACTTCCCAAAGTAGGAATTGATGCACTTGTCTTGCCATTCTTGAGGCCAAAACAAACCCATCTTGTCAATGTTTGTCAAATAGGCAGACATTGCAACTAAGATGGCTTTTTTTCCCTAGTGGACAATACACTCCATCTAAATCCACCAATCGCAAGACAACCTAGGTCAGAGGATAACCAATACATATTGATTCCAATTTATGCTCAACTGTGCTACACATCTAGGGTGAAAAATAGGCTAAAAAATAGGGATGACACATGTCACCCGCAATTGGACAGTTTGAAAAATTAAAGCAAAAAACACCCAATCATTTGTCACCACCTTAGTCTGTATCCTTTCCCCTATTTTTAACCATGGCAAATTGGCTTTATTCATTTATGCTATCCAAGATCACCAACCATAGGTGTTGACAAGATAGCCTCGTTGGAGACCAGGGTCTCACGGTATGATCAAAGCAAACCACACTAGAAAAAAGTAACCCAACCTTTGTGATTTGAGATCCCACGAAGAAAGTTCAATGTGACAGAAATAACAGACACTATGTGTGGCTTGTAATACCAATATTTTATCTGTACTCATCCATATGGTGATAGTGCTAACAATAATTTGACGTTAGGAAGGTTTAACCTTGAATGAATACCGAGACGAGAATTCTCATGAGGTATAGGTTACATTCACCCTAAGAAGATTCACCTATGTAAGAGTTGTCACGACGCTATGGCTATGGGAATAAGTTATTCTTTAGATACTATTACTAGAATAAAGATTAGAGCTCATCGCCATTAATAGTGCTACGCGCTATAAACTATAGCTTAAATCGATATTGTGTGTGTAGCAATTGAAGCTTGGCTATAGGGACCTGATTCAAGGATTAGTATATTATGGGTCTCTCAAATTTAAATTATTATCACTAAGTGAGATTCAAGTTCAAAATATTCGTGTACTTATTAGTATTATGTTGCCACTATTATTTATATTTATCTATTTGAAAGTTTAAAACATGTGGGAGATTGTTGTTACATAAAATAAGTTTCAACCTTTCAAAATTAAAACCTAATAATTTTCAGTTTTCCTTTTTAATATTCAAGCTTAGTTACAAAATTTAAAATTCATAATTTTGGATTAATTGTGGGGGATGGAATTTATCTCTATAAAAGGAAGTGATTTTCATTGTGTTAAACACAATTTGGAAGATTATTTTCTAGACATTTCATATTATATTCATATGGTTTTGACAACTCGATAAAGGTTTGTTCTTTACCTCCTTGTGGTCATGCTCATAGATGGAGAACCAGCTGTGAGCCACATGAGTCCTATCTTGGATTGTAATTTTCATCATTGTTCTTACATCCACTTAGTGCAAGCTTTCTTCCAAATGAACCTTCTTTTTGGACAAATCTTTTCAACTCAATATTTATAACATGATGTTCCATTTGAATATTACGAAAGAATTTCTCAACACAAGCAATCACATTATTTATCATCAATGGATCAGCTTTGATACATGGATTCTTGATAAAAATAGAAAAGATTCAAAAAATAAGCCGTTGTATGAAGTGGACTATCAAGTCAATCTTGCTTTTGGCATCAATAATCTCTAAGATTGGCCTATAATTACACTCCCCCTTCAACGTCATTTTAATGACATCTTTCCTTTAGTAGCTCTCCATAGATAAAGCCTATTGAAGGCTTTTTTTCTCCATCAAGAGGCCTAAACACTTTCACGAGTGGAGTGAATACCCTCAAACACAAATCTATCATGTTCCAAAAATCATTTGGAACAACAATATCAAATGCTTCTTTTCCCTTTTTACGCCTGGACCATTTCATTTTATCCCATTCATTTTTAGTCATCATATTTATCAAGTCTTATTTTTTATCAAGTAAACTTCGAAATGTTAAGAAAGATGATGCAAATCTAGTCACTTCTAGCCTATCTCTCTCTCTCTCTCTTTTATTTTTTATTTTTTCTTGTGAACTTTCTCATCAATGCCAATGTTTTGTGATGTGCATAAATGAAGATAGTGAATGGTTTTGCCTTGTTAATCATTCCCTTGAAGATAGAAAGTTTAGAGATTCCTTCAAGCATATGGTTTAAAGTGTGAGAGGCACATGATGTCCAAAACATGTTAGGCCTTTTTAATTCCAACCATTTTGTGATGCCCATATTATTGGAAGCATTGTCGGTTACAATTTGAACCACATTTTGAACCCCAACAACTTTAATACATTCACTAACATAGTCAAATATATATTGACCAGTATGAGCTCCATTTGAAGCTCTCTTTGATAAAATAAATGTGGTACACAAGTCACACAAATTCATGATGCTGCTGCTTCTTTTTTTATCGCTCCAAGCATCGGTTATGATTGAACACCCATGATTTTTTCCACTCTTCTTCTTGATTTTTTAAAGTTTCTTTTGTCCTTTCCACATCTCTCTTAATTGGTATTGGGAATGAGGAATGTAACCCAGCCATATTAACCAAGAGCTTCCACAGATAGTTTCAAACTATCATTGTTAATGGCAGTAAGAGGAAGGTTTCATAAACCCATCTTGCCAAATATCAGTGAACCTCTAATAACCTTTTCTTAGAAATTGCATCATTCATATTTTGGTGTCTCAATTTCTTACTTGCACTCATAGAAGCCTCATTGACATTGATAGACCTCACAAATTGATCTACAGGTCCCACATTAATAGGCCTTTTCCTAGTCCCTCATAATAGAAACTTCATCTTCTTCTTCCTCCTCCTCTATTGTAGGCAAAGATATACCCATGTCTTCCCTCAACTTAGCATTATTCAATAGCTTCTCTATTTTTTTAAAACTTGGACCCTTGAATTGCCTCAATATATGTTACATCCCGCTCTTTTATGGTCAAAATCAAGGAATTATTTAGTCAAAGTCAAATAAGGACTTCAGTAGAAAAAACAACTTTATGGGACTTAATTTGTAAATACTAATACTTAAGAGTTCAAAAATGATACCAAATAAGAATTCAAAGTTTAAATTTTCTATCAATATAATTTAAGGACTAGAGGTTATATGTTATGAAGGGTGGGGCTTGACTTGCAATTATGTAATAGTCATCCACTTCACCACTTAAAGGATAAGTGACTCATTAATTTTCGTATTTTCGGAAAAAAAAAAAAGAACACATAGATAGCAGAGAAGAAGAACCGAGAAACGTGAGAAAGGAAGGAAGAAGAAGAAGAAGAAGAAGAAACAATATAATTTAAGGACTAGAGGTTATATGTTATGAAGGGTGGGGCTTGACTTGCAATTATGTAATAGTCATCCACTTCACCACTTAAAGGATAAGTGACTCATTAATTTTCGTATTTTCGGAAAAAAAAAAAGAACACATAGATAGCAGAGAAGAAGAACCGAGAAACGTGAGAAAGGAAGGAAGAAGAAGAAGAAGAAGAAGAAGAAGAAGAAGAAGAAGAAGAAGAAGAAGAAGAAGAAGAAGTGGAAGTGGGTTTTCAAGCTTGGATTCTCCATTTCTTCAATTTCTCCACTGATCTAGAGAGGTAGGTGTAAGTATGTTGAATTATCTTTTTGAGTTTATGGAATTTAAGGTTTAGCAAAAATTAATGATTTTTGATATATGTTTGAGGCATTAAAAACAACAATAATATTAGTGTTGAAAGTAAGGAAATATGAAATGGGTTTGCAAATTAGAGTATCAATCTTTGATATATGATATAAAACACTTGATTTATGAGGAAATAGAGTGGCTTGATTTATGAGGAATTAGAGTGGGTAAAGGATTTTAGGTTAGATTTTGGTATTTATAATCAATTTTCAAGCAAAATTCATGTGCAGGTGCTATCTTTGAAATTCATCCCAGAAAGTGCTATTTCTGTCAATGGATTCGATTGGTGTCAAATTTCAATAGTCTGGGATTTAGTACTGTTTTTGTCCAGCTTTTGTTTTCTCAGATTTTATAAGTTTGAATGAAGCTAAGTGATAAATTTTGGAGTCTAGTTATTGGATTAAATCATGGATAGGGGTTGTGTGGGTGTAAGGTAGTGATTTTAGGAAAGTATTGAGTAATCTATTGGATTTTATTATGTGCGATGATTGGTTGCTAATAATCAAAGAGCAAATAAGTTAGGGAAATAGAGATGCATGAATAAATATAGAAGTTAAGGAATTACACGATGGTGACGTTAATGGTCATGTTTTAATTTGAGTAATTATATCATTATTTCAAGTGGTGATGTGAAAGTTTGGAAAGTCTATTCAATTTAATCAGATGTCCGTGAGTAGAAAAACTTATATAATTTTTGAAAAATTAATATATTAATTATACTATTAGATTTTGTGCAATTTTGTGAATTTCATGTACGAATACATGATTTTTATGAAAGGTTCTTTCATTATGATATATGTAAAATCATTAAGGTTATACATGGATTAATTACGAATTGGAATATAACATGTGATTTTGAGATCGATCAAAAAAGTACCCATGATTATATATTTCTTCTAATTCATGGAGGGGTCTTGGCCGTGTTCTAGAATTGATTACCAAAGGTCTTGAAACCACTTTTGTTCATAGAGGGGCCCAAAGACTTGTGACGAAAGTTTTTAACCTTAGGAGCAGATTACAGATTTTAATCGGATGGTACATTTTTGGTGGATTACATGTAATGTTATGAGATGATGACATGGATTTGAGTTGATAATTATATCATCACTATGAGATGATATTTTTCAGCGTTACGAGGTGTTTATTATTATTATTATTATTATTATTATTATTATTATTATTATTATTATAATAATAATATTTTAGACTTTGAATGGTTAAATGATGTACTCTCGATTTTCGATAAAATTGCGTAAATGAGAAAGTATAATTATGTTCAAACTTCTTTTCTTACTGAATTATCAACTCATATATTTTTTTCACTTTTTTCTTACCAGGTAACAATCGCGTTTGGGGAGCTTTGAAGAGCTTGTTGATTTAGGAGTCATCGCCACATGACCATTTTAGATTTTTTATGTTCATTGAGATAAGTATATAAAAAAAATTAATTTAGGCCCATTGCATTATATTTTTCATAAAGCGCATATTTTGTAGTAAGTCATAGTCAGCCTTGGTGATGGATTGGGCATCTAATTAGTATCTATCATCGGCACACGTCCTGTTCTCAATCCATTAGGGTGATTCGGGACGGGTCGTGTCAACATACATGTCTTTTCTATTCTTCGCTTGCTCTAGGACATGATGCCACACCTCTTCCCTTGATTCCTACTGCATGAATTTTATGCCTATAAATTCCTGCCTTACTAACCTTACTGCATAACATGCATTTCACATTAGAAGGATTTTTAGGATCTTCCAAAATCAAAATTCCCCATCCAACATCTCTAGAATTTCTTTTTAGATACTAGCTTTGGATTTAGATGTTGAAGAATCATATTTTTCCATTGGTTACAAAGAAAATAGAAACAATATAAAATTTATAAATATTGGGGTTCGGTGTACTAAAAGAAAATATGACTGAAATGGAGACAAAATTACAAGTTCTGTAAATATGACAGAAATTGAATCACTAACTTCAACAAATCTAAAAAAATTTATTCCCCTTTATAGTGGGTTTGTCTCTTTTGCAGATTGAGATGGAGATATCACCAACTTACTGTAGAAAGTGCCGAAGTGGATGTTAGACATGGAGTAGAGGAAGTTTGGGGACTTTTGCTTCGTTCAAGTCTGCCAAAGTGGATGTTGGATTTTGAAGAGAGGAAGTTTTGTGACTTTTGCTTCAATCAAGATGCTGTTTCTCTCTCTATGGCAGACGAGAAGGAAAAAATCAGTCTCTTGAGTTTTAAAATTAAGAATTGTAATTAAAAAAATTTTAATAATAATGTGTGCTTTAAGAAATCAATGCTTGCTGGTCAATGATGACAGCTAAATTAATCGCTAAGACCCTAGGCATGACGTCATGCCTATTAGAACACTAGCTTATTAGAACACTAGCTAAAATAAAAAGATTTGTATTGCAAATTGGGCAAGGTTTCCATTGGACTTGTTTTGATGGCTTAATAGCAAAAAATGTCCTTACGTTTAGTTTTTAGTGTGTAAAACATCCCTACGTTTCAAATCTTTGCATTTTCATCCATATTTTCACGTTTCATTGTGAAAAACATAATTTTCACCAATTTTTAATATAAAATGACCAATATACTCTCATATTTAAATAAAAGGAAAATTAAAGCACAAATTTGCAATTATATTCTCAAACATTTTAAAAACTACAAATGAGTCCAAATAAATTATTAAAATGGTAATTAGCACCAAATGTCAATAACTCTCAATATTATTGTGCAAAACGTCCTTAACTTTTATTTTTTTGAATGGTGTAATTAGCACAAAACATTCTTACCTTTCAATGTTATTGTGCAAAATGTCATTATCTTTATTTTTTTATTTTTGCATTTTCACCCCTAATTTCACATTACATTTGCGGAAAATATCATTTTCATCTAATTTTTCAAATATATATATATATATATATATATATATATATATA
>NC_036245.1:3857453-3880014 GCF_002742605.1 Olea europaea var. sylvestris | reverse complement strand
CCGATAGAGTTTGGGTTGCTTCAATTTAAGAGCTTGATTGGATCAGGTTGGGTTGAAATTTATCCAAAAGTCGGATTGGATTTTGGGTTGAGGTAAAAACCGGCCCGACCCAACCTAAACCGTGACCAAGCCTATTTTGTGCTATGAAACCGGGTGAAAATGCAAAAATTTAAAATGAATAGAAATTTTGCAAATTATAGGTCAAAGGTAGAGACATTTTGTGCTATTAAGCCTTGTTTCAATAGTAAGTTGCTTTGTACTGATTGGGCCACCTCCTAAATCAAGCCCACAAGTTTTTCCATAGGAATGTCAGCCCTAATTGCTAGCTCCTTTGCCTTCTAATAATTGGCCCTTCTCTAAATTCAGGCCCACAGATTTTATATTCATAGCTCCTATTTCAACCCATTCACAAAATTACACTCCAATATCTCTTTCAATAATGTCTGCGAAAGAGCGTCCAATTCCATCTTCTTTCTCTCTCGTTCAGTCAACCCATTAATTTCCAAGTATTAATGAAAATCGGCATTTTCAACTTCCTGATTCGCCTCCAATTTTTTTCCTCCGTGTTATGGCCCGTGCCTACCGTGATTCATCCATAACTTCCTTCCCTTGATCCTTCTGTACTCATGCTTTCCTCAACGAACTCGGTTGGAATTTCGAAAGTAAGTGTCGGCTCAGGTGAGTTCTCTGCCATCCCTTTTTCCTTCCTCACTCTTTCTTGCCCGTTCAATTTCTTCATCATTAAATCAAATTTCTCCATCATTGCTATCATGGCCCTCTGAAATTCAAATTTCGTGGACTTCAGATCTTCTTGCAACTCTGAGTGAATTCCATCAGTTCTAGTTTCCAAGGCTCCCACTCGATCCTCGAGAGTCATCTTCCCAGTCAGGTGCTATGATACCAATTGATAGGATTCCATTCTGAAAAAGGGCAGAATTCAATTTGCACAAGGGAGCAGCTATGTATTCATGTAATTGAAAGGTTACAGTAATGAAAGAGGTAACAAAGAGCCTTTTGAGAGGGCTATTACTCTCCTATTCCACCTACTAATCACTCAATATTTGCCTGTTTGTTATACTCCCTTCCACTCACATTTATAGCTGCCTTACAACTAATTTTTCCAATCTGACCGAATTCTATTGCTTCTGTTGCACGATAGTTCTCAAATCTTCTGGGTTCTTATCAAAAACTTGCATACGCAAGAACTTCCTCCACACCCACATTATGTTGTTAATTCAGGCAAAATTGAAATTGTAAGATATGGTCATGATTTTTTTGGGCTCTAAATAACTAATTGATCCTCTTTCCTTCATCGTAGGTATGGGATTGAGGTAACATAATGGTGCTCCTTTAAACTCCAGATGTTGTGACAACACACTAGCCCAATTTCTTGAGTATGAAGCAGTCCGAACCTACCTCATTGATTCGGACTAAAATCAACAAACCTAAAACATTACCTCATTTTTGCTTCGTCCAACAGTTTTCTGTGACACAAGTTTTAATGCATCTGATCTATCATTCATGGTGAATAGGCACATTGAAAACTCTTCTAATTAAGTAGAAAAATGAATGGAATTGTTTGGTAATCCAAGAGCATCTAATTATAAGAAGTCCATGTTTGGTAAAAGAAAAGAAAATAATAATTAATTGTTTTTTAAAATTAATTTTTAATTATACATCCTTCCAATAAAAAAAATTTTCACATAAAATCATAATTCTTTCCAACTTTTAACAACATAAAGAAACCCTATTTTTTCACAAAATATGTTTAAAAAAAAAAAAACTATATCAAGCATGCTCTAAATAACGCCATCAAAAAAATTTATTAGATTTTGTTTTTTAATTATTTAATTTTATCAAAATTATTAAATTTTACTTCTTTAATTCTATCAAATGATGATCAAACATATCGTTACTATCAAAGGGATTTAAGGGTGATTATATTTCCACCACATTTTAAATGCAATTAGAATTCTCAATCTTTGCTCGTAGCAGTAATTATTTCCTTGAATTTTTTTGGTCGAATTTTTTTATCTTCAACTTTTCATTAATTAGTACATCTCGTCATTGATGATGATTTATATCAAATATTTTGTTTTCAAGTTTTAAAATGAGGGGAAAATATTTTTTTTGTACTTTTTTTTTAATATGATGAAAAATGAAGTTGTTATATGCTATTTCGATGAATTATTGGACATAAAATATTAAAAATACAATATGTATTAATAACTAATGAAAAGATTGATGATAAGAGTGCTATTAAAAATCGTTAGACACATATATGCTATAATAAGTAAACATTAGGAACATTAATTATAATTAAAATGTTGTGCAAGAAATAAATATTGTTGTGTGAATATATTTACCCGGGATTTAATTAATCATTCATTTGATTAAGTGTTTATAATTTATGTGTTTTACGGAAGTCAGAAGACGTGGATAAAAAAATATATTGAATCAACTTAAATTAAAGTTTTACCAAACATGTATCAAGTGGTCATCAAATTGACAATAGTATCAAACACGTCATATAGACCAAGAAGTTATTCTTAATGTTTCGAAATCGCATCCGAATATTGATTAGGGGTTCGTTTGGCATGACTTTCGAAAAGTGAAAAAGTACTTTTGAAACACAAAAATTGCTTTTTAAACCATTCGACTAATTTTATGAACGATCATGCTACATGTACAACAAGTTTGACATCGTGTGAGTTTACAGATTTTTGTATATTGATTTTAACAACACTTTTTTCCAATCAATGGCCAAATTCAACAAGAAACATAATTCTTTTATGAAAGTGTTTCTTCTAATTACAAGAATTTTTAAAAGAAGTTTATCTAACGTGACTTTCTTTAAAAGTGCTTCCAAAATAGTAACATCTTTTAAAAATTAATTTTCAAAAAAAAGTTAATGTGGCTTTCTCCAAACAAAGTAAAAAAAATGCCGAACGGACTCCAACCGAAAGTTAAAAATTAAAAGTCATGCACCATAAGTGGAAGTCAAAATTAATTAAAAAAATGTAAATATATAAGATAATGTTACCATTTCTATAATTTTGCCCTCCAATTTCAAATCAAAGCATGGATTAATGTTCACGAAATTATTTCTTTCAATTTAAATTATTGCAAGTGTACGGTTCGTTAACAAGTAATAAAGTGGAGTATTAAGTTCCGAATATTGTCCCACAGAGATCGAGTAGTTCAATTTTATCTATCTTAGCTTTAACGGAAACGAATTTATCAAATTGACCTTAATCTAAGAAAAACCCTAATTTAGTGAAAACCCTAATTGATGAAAACCCCCAATTTTGCTAAAATGATTATTAAATGAATTGAATATGCAAAATGATGTGTCTAAATGAAATTGATTGCGATGTGATGATTGGAACGCAAAATTGATTGAATTCAATGAAATTGGAAAGCACTAGGATCACGAATTTCTACGTAATGCTCACTTTAAACTCTAATTTCACAAGACGACAATACGATTTGATTATTGAAGAATCAATGCCCCTAAATTTATCCAACACACACTCTTGAGCAATATTGAACCTATTCTTACATATCACCAGCCTGTATCTCTATGATAGATGCATATATATAAAAATGTATGTAGTTTTATGAGCAATTAACGATTCACGCAAAGCATAGAGGTATATTTTTATCCTCTATCGGACTCTACGATCATTTATACCTTGCCAAATCTATTTCCTTTCTCTCAAATGTAAGAAATAAATTACTACACATCACATAATTGCATGCACTCAATCATACACGAAATTAATGTATATAAATCATTCACATAATCAAATACACATTTAATTGTCGAATTGGAAGAATCAAAATCCAAAGATCACATTACATAGTTCATCGGTCTCCTAGTACATGAAAACTTAGCCTAACATGGAGAACATAAAAAAATACATGAATTCTTGAAGATAAAATATCACCGGATTATAGATACGCGTGAAATCTTGATGTTCTTCGTGAAATCCTTCTTAAATCTCCTTCAAATTTGTCTCCAAGATGTGTTTTGTTCTCCTCCTATGCATTCTAGCCTTAATTCTGACGAGTCAAAGCTTTATATCGCGTTCCCATCGAGTTCCAAAAGAGTTTTAATGCAAAATGGAAACTACAGAAATGGCCCACCAATTTGGCCTATGCGACTACATAGGCTTAAAAATTTTGGGGTTTTTACATCCTGATGGCAGCTACACGACCGCATAGAGGTCTTCTTTCAAAAATGTTGATTTTAGTCCTTGAACTTCCTTCTCTACCATCCTGGTCTCGTTTCTTCCTTCTTGTCATTCCATTGATTAGTGTTAATCTCCAATTGGTACTTGTCACAATCAAATCTTACATTTCTCCTTTGGTTCATCTTTTGGATATTTGCATTTCGATCCTTGAACTTTCACTTTGATTAGTTTTGGTCCTTTTGCTCATTTTTCTCGTGAATTCTACCATGCCCATCAATAAATCCTACAATACAAGAATTAAACAAATTTAGTGTCACATTTCGAACACTTTGCTCATAATTTAGTCATGTTTGTGATCTACATAAGTGCATAAAGATGCAATTATCAATTAACGTCAACATAAATTATTGAATCATACTTTATGTACATTTGTATATGCTCACATTAACACTTTGCCACATGACATTACAAATTTGACAGTTTTTTTTTTTAAAAGGCAAATTTTTCATCCAATAATTTGTTAACAACAATGCATGTGTCAGCAAGTGCAATGTCTTAAATTATTTTAGTCTCAGGATAATTTACGGATTTATAAAGGTTTAGGACCCACAACGTAAAAGGTTTGGGAGCCGAGCCAATGCAATTTGAAAAAAACAAAATGGATTGGCAGTCATCGTCAATACAGTAGATACCATAATCGGAAGAGAGATCCTATGGGTAAAAACTTGCATTTGTCACAAGTAGCAAAATCCTTGGAATAGGAATCACAATTTTGTTACAAAGTTTAGCTCTTAACCACTCGACAGAAATTTAATAGATATGCTAATCACAGTTTAGTATTATCATTGATTATTCAGCTACATAAAATGTCAGAAAACAAAATCTTGCACGTACGACTTAATTTCTCGTAATGACGATCAATGATCAATTGCCAAACATCATTTTTACCAAAATGGTTGTTTCAGGGATAGTAACTTGTGAATGTAAATCCTCTTCCCACAATCTCGCTAGCACAAAACCATGCAAAGCACTCGATGCCAAACCATTCAGCGATGCCAACATCCTTGACATTCAACTCCTGCTTGTGTTTCTAGGCGTTCTTGACATAATCGAGTTCTTTCCAAAATGACTCCGTATGACCAGGAGTGCTAAAAATAACAAGTGAAGAAAACTTGTAAAGACACGTTCATTTTAGGAAATTGCTGATAAAGAAACTAGCAAATTATGGACATACAACTCATGTACTAACATAGATTCAACGATATTATTGGAGCTATTGTGACAACAACTAATTACGTTCGGCAACTCTAGTTAACAATGGACCATAGTTTGAAGTCTAAACCAAATTATATTATCATAATGAATTCCATATAATACATTGAAACACATTTTACACTATGCCATACAGTGTGTTTCACTTCCATGTAATGTAGATAACTTCACCAAGCCATTTTCAGCCGCTGTGAACATATGTTCAAAATGGGGGGTCCAGGACATATCATGTCAAATGACAACCATGTTAGTGGTGCCAAGCATGAAAAGGTTTAACCAAAAAAGTTGTTCAACTCTATAAAATAGCATAACCTTTACGACTTCGAGCCACTTCGCCCCTTATCCATGAATGAATTATAGATAGACTACTTGGCGCCTGACAAAATAGTGATTATCCTATAGGCTAGCTGTAACAGATGTTTCACAAGAAGGAATACAAAGAAAATGCCCAAAGGCAGAGAGAATTCTCTGAAATTGGATTCAATTTTATTAAACTCCAGAATGACGAAAAATAACCCAGAAGTCGAGTTATATAGTAGAGAAGATTCGAAATTGTACCAAAAATAGCAAAATCGAATAATCATACTAAAATAAAAATATGTAACAAAATAAGCAACTTGCCAAAAATCTAGCTCAAATCGAGTTCGTAATCACCTCAAAAAATGGTAATTAAAATATTACCATAAATGGAAAAAAAATAACAAAAATTGGAAATTCGGAAGGAAAAACAACTAATTTTAGCCTTGAAATTTATGCCCACCGAGCATAGCTGGGTGACCACGACGTGCGTGCCGAAAAGAGCTTTTCGGATTAGGATTAAGGAGAGTGTTGCAATCACTTTCCATCTTTGCGCCGATCTGCCATCTTATAGTATTTCAATGCCATCAATGTGCTATCTGACATCTCAACGTCACTTGATTTGGAACCTCTTGCATCAGTCGTCCTAGGTTGGAAAAACTCGCCCTCGAGTTCACATTAGCTTCATCGGACTCTAAAAAACAAGGACTTAGATGTTTCACATTGAAGACATCGAAAAAACTTCAAAATGGCTGGGAAGGCGCAACTTGTAAGCATTATCATTGATCTTCTACAGCACCTCACAAGGTCCAATTTTCTCTTCCTTAAGCTTATTATACTCTTCAACTAGAAAACGATCACGAGTTAATACTGCCCAAACAAAATCACCAACATCAAAAAGTACTTGACGACAATGGTTAATACTGAGGGTCCTAAGCAATACTAAAATTCAACTTCATTCTCAGTTTTTCCCACAAACTTCTCCAGAAATGATCCATGAACACAGTGTCACGATCAAAAGTAATTGACTTGGAAACTCTATGTAAACGCATAATCTCTTCAAAAATAAAAATGAGCAATCCAAGTAGCATCCATTGTATTTCGACGACTTACAAAATGGGCCATCTTTGAAAACCTATCAACCATGACAATAATAGAATCCATTGCCCGTTGTGCATGGGTAAGCGAAACACAAAATCCATGCTGACGACAAACCACAGGGCTTTAGGTATAGGTAAAGGCCTGTAAAGTAAAGGCATGTACAATCCACCATTAGTTAGAACTCCTTTAAACCACTGACATACATAACACCGCTCTACATGATGCCCCACGTTATTACTCAATTTGGGCCAATAATGATTAGAAGAAACCAAAGCCAACATCTTATCTCGCCCCAAAATGTCCCTTATTATGAAGTTCACTAATAATCTACTGGCTCAGTGAACAATCTGGGATGCACAACTGTAATCCACGAAACAGATAACCATTACACAAAATGAAATCATGTCATTGATTATCAATTAAATCATGAATTATCTTCCCAATGGAAGGATTGCAACATACATATTAGGAAACACCTCAAATCCTACAACCCTGGTGCTCATGGTGGTAAAGAGTAGTGTGCGAAGGTTTAATGCATCTGCGACACGATTCTGGCTGCCAGCTTGGTGCCTAAGTGCGAATGTGAACTCCTGCAAGTACGACACCCACTTTGCATACCTTCTACTCAGCTTGTGTTAATCATTGATATACTTCAGGGCCTCATGATCAGTGACAAGAATGAACTCTCTCTATACCAAGTAATGACGCCAATGCTTCAGGGACTAAACTATGGCATAAAACTCCAGATCATATGTGGAATAATTCTTCTTCGATCCTGATAACTTCTCACTGAAAAAGGCTACTGGGCACCCTCTTGACTTAAAACACCACCAATGCCAACCCAGATGCATCACAATTTACTTCAAACATTTTTTCAAAATTAGGAAATGCTAAAATCGGGGCCTCTGTCATCTTCTGCTTAACCAATTGAAAAATGGTCTCTACCTTCTTGGTCCACTAAAAATTGCGTCCCTTAAGACATTCTATGATAGGAGCAATTAGAGTGCTGAAATTTCTGATGAACCAGCGGTAGAAGGACGCCAACCTATGGAAACTGCAGACGTCGTGCAAAGTCTTTGGCTTGGGCCAATTCAAAATCACCTCTATAGCATGTCTTCATCTTCAACATCGTCATATACAGGTTCTCCAACCTCCTTGAATTTGCCTACAATGTCCCCTTTAATAAGGAGAATTTTACTCCTCTAACCAACTGATTTCTTGCAATCAATCACCTGATGTCCCTGTTAACCACATATGAAACATTTAATAGTTAACCACATCTGAAACATTTAATACTTGAGTTAGAATTGTCCGATGGTGGCTGATGGGTAGGACGGGACTCTTGAGGGCAAAAAAAGATTTGAGTATAGCAATGCCGCTCTCAAAATAAGTGATATTGGACTTGGAAGTGCCCTTTCATCTTCTTCTTCATCTTCTTCCAATCAGTGATCTTGGACTTGCCATGCAGCTCTCATGATCGCCTCAACTATTCCGACCATACAAATGCTCTACCCTTGAGTTTTATAGTGACCAGTTTTACCTTGACACGATTTGAGACCTCCTTATACTCAAAATTACGCTCCACTTCATTCAACCAATCAACAAATTCTTCAACTTGTAACATACCAAAAAACTCGATCAGATCCACTCGGTTTCCATGGCAATCCTCCTATCCACGGTGCTCCCATATTCGAGCACGATTGTGATATTGGTTTTCGAAATTGGTATTGAAATCGTGACCTCTATTTCATGATTACCGAATTCCCATTCCACTAGACGTTGGGTTTACTTCACAACTTGCCTCTACAAATCCTCAATTGTCACATCCTGAATATTACATTCATGGTATGGGACTTTCTCAATCGAAACCTGCCCACAACGACCACGACCACGACCACAACCGTGTCCACCAACCATTAAAACTGATGGAAACTCACCCAGGAAGATGCTGATTGCTCTGATACCAATTGGCGCTGGATAGGATAGCGATTATCTTGCGGCTAGCTGTAACAAATGTTTCATAAGAAGGAATATGAAGAAATGCCCAAAGACAGAGAGAATTCTCTAAAATTCGATTCAATTTTATTAAACTCCAGGGTGATGAAAAATAACTCACAAGCCTTGTTATATAGTTGAGAAAATTCAAAATTATCAAAATTTTACCAAAAATAGAAAAATCCAATAATCATACTAAAATAAAATACATAATAAAAGAAGCAACTTGCCAAAAATTTTACTCAAATAGAGTTCGTTATCACCTCAAAAAATGGACAACTAAAATATTACTATCAATGGAAAAAAATAACAAAAATGGAAATTCAGAGGGGAAAACAATGGATTTTGGCCTCGAAATTGACTCCTTCCAAGATAGCTAGGTGACCATGACATGCGCGCTGGAAAGAGTTTTCCACCATCTCATGGCATCTCAATGCCATCAACTCGCTGTCTGACATCTCGGCCTCACTTGATTCGGAACCGCTTGCATCACTAATGCTATATATTTTTACTATTAATAATTTAAATAAATTGAAATAAGGCAAAAGGAAACCATATAATTACTTTAAATAAATTTGCAGAAATTTTTAATACATTAAATTATAGTAAAATGTATGAGAGCGTCTATCTGCGTACTCTAATCTTAAAACATACAACACACTTCAATAGCTTGTGGTCAACACAAGCACAACAGATTAAAAATCTTTTTTTTTTTTGCTGAATTTATTTCAATCACATATTCTTTCAATAAAATAATTTTGCATGTGAACCAATAATCTTAACGTACTTTTTAACACACATTCTAAAAAAAACCACTTTTCACAAAATCTATTCTAAAAAATCTAAAACAGTCCCTAAATGTTATGGATTAGGACCTTATTATTTTCCACTTTTGCATTAAGTGGTAGAGGATTCGAATTTCTCTTATTGATGATAAGAAATATCGCCATGCCAAGCAAACAATTCCTGTAACTTCTTATGCATTAGAATAGCCTGATCAAAAGTTAAAAATTAACAGTAGCTAAAATGAACCACAGGATGGGAAATTAGTTCCAGGTATTCGGTGAACTAGATAGGCGGTAGGAAGGACTGTATAAAATAAGGGACAAAAAATTAAATTCAGAATCCAAGCATGTAATGCACACAAGAAAGAGCATCAATACTAAAGAGTACTCATTAATAATACAAACAAATTAACCTCACAAAACGAGTGTAGAATGTCTGCTTGGCCAATTCATTGCATCTCCATAGTAGATGGCTCCTGAATGTATTGTTTGTTCTGCTTCAACAACTGCTTGCAGTAGGAAGTTCCATGCTTGTCCACAAATTGTGAGGCTTGGACAGCCTTTGTTTGCAATTGCTGTAACATGGCTGCCATCAGATCCCGAATTAATTTCTACCCATCAAACAAAAAGGGCCTAAACCAGAATGGTTATTCAAAATGGAAATTTTTATCCGGGTGGAAAAGATGTTCCTTTTTTACAAGTCTTATGTAAAAGTCCTGCCAAATTAGAGAGAGAAACAAGACCAACAATTAGAAAATCTTGGAATTTTATGCATAGTAGGATTTGTACCTAATTTGAATAAATATGTCAGCAATTCCAGTGTTATTTATTTTATAGACATTTTGAGTGTCATTGTATAACTTAAGTGGAACACATAGCCTGTGGTGTTTAAACTTTTTGTAGGTTGCATTCACTCTACAATTGTCAAGAATGTGTTCACTAATAATAGCAATTTATCAGTTGTTAATTATCTGTAGAGCACATCAGTTAAGTAGTAAAGCTGCATTATGAAAATTTGAGAGTCTTTACGAATACAGTCACCCTCATGCAACATTCTTTTGCACCCAAGTTGACCTTAGAAGACTATAAAGATTTCCAAAATTACAAAACTAGGTTATTCGGAGTTAGTAGATAGTAGTTAGCAATTGATAAGTGTAGTTTATCCACTTGTTTGGGCCTTAAATTAAACGTTTCGAAGATCTTTTAATCAATTATAGCTCAATTTATTGTGTATTTTGTTTGTTAGATGAAACTCAATGACTGAAAGTAAAATTGAAATAAAGAAGCGAAAAATAGTGAGAAAAGTTGAAATTCAAAGTTTGAGGACTCAATTGTAACTTTTCTGTAGTTGATTCAGACTACAAACGATAATTGAAGATTGCTAAGAGTCAATTGTATGCAATTAAAAGTAAAAAAATGAGGTAAATTATTTTCACAAATCAATTTACTCGAATAGCGAAACTGTTGAGAAGCGATTGTAGGTTGTCCTTAGGTTGAACAGCAGCGATAGATAACAGATTACAATGAGACAGCGGTAGGTGGTAGTGAGAAATAGATGCAAGAGGCATGGTGATTGAAAACTAATGTGGTGATGGGATGCATTGAAAAGACTCAACAGCAGATGAAGAGACTGCAGATGGTGGAGCACTGACTGGGAACTAAGCGGCGATGGGCAACGGCAAGCTTGCTGGAAATATCAGTTGATTATGGTGTATAACGGTAGAGAAGCGGGCAAATAGTCACGGGAGATAGTACAGCAGCAACAAGGGAGAGGGTTGGATTAGTTTTGTAGGCAGTTGGTTGGGCGATATAGATGGTAGGGGAGCAAATGCTGATGTGGGAGATGCAAGTCGACAATGTGAGGGGGGACGATGAGTATTATGGTGGTGGTTGGGCTGGTAGTGGGTGATGGGTTTGAGCTTCCTATGGATTGGGCCTGGGGATGGGTGTTACTAATTTAATTTTGTTGGTCTATTTAAGCTTTTTATATGGGCTGGTATTTGGTATATGTCTGTAGTGGGCTGGTATTTGGGGTCGTGGTTTGCATCTGGTATATGTAGTGGGCTGTGTTGAAGCCCTTTTTAGGTACGAGAATAGTAACATTGTTTTCCTGGATTGAACTTAAACAGCAAACTGACTGCAATTGATTTTCTGTTTCACGTTTTTTCCTCTCCTTTTTATTGGGACTATAACAACTAGTAAAGAAGAATAAGGAGAGAGCACGCTGGCTTGTTTCAAGAGTTAAATTCGACAACCGCAAAGTTTGACTAAATTGTAGACTTTTGAAACTTGCCTTGGATCAATTCTTAATGATTTTGGAATGAAAATGACTTAATTTCAAAATAATAGAAGATGAAGGACTAAAGTCATATATAAAAAATGGAATTGTTTCATTTTATTTCTTAAACTATTTGGTGAAAACCAAGTTAAACACTTATGTGGAACTCAAGTTGAATAAGGATTTTGCCTAAATTTATTATTATTATTATTATTATTTTTTAAATACACACCATAGTCCAATAATTAAAAAGGGGGCTTGTAGGGTTTCGTTATAAACATATATTTGAGCCAAGGTTTGGGAAATTAATTGTGCATATATTATTCAAGTAAAAAAGAAGGAAAAAAAAAATCAAGAAGTCAATCAAGAAGCTACAGTTTCAAGATTTCACAAGAAGAGGGTGGAATCTTGATGCAATATCTTCACTGTTTTCTCGTTTTTCCTTAAACTTTTATTTTTATTCTCCCATGATGTTTAAGTAACTAATTAATTAGGATAAATGATTGTAACCTAATTTTGAACCTTAATAATTAAAAGTTTTAAATCTCAAATTGATTGTGTAATTTTTAATCTCTCTTTTGATTTCATATACTGAAAAGTGAAACGGTTTAGAATTCTTTTTTTTGATTGCTCGTCAATTTTAGTTATTAAATTTGGAATGGATGTTATGGGTAATATTTGTTATTAATTTTGCTTTCTTTTTTTGATTGCTCGTGTGTTAATAACATGTTATGAATTTACTTTATTTACAGCTCATAGGTCATGGATTTGTGTTAATTACAAAAAGAAAAAATTAGATGTACTGACATTGGGCCAAAAGCTTTATTGCTATTATTTTATAAAATTCAGTTTAGGCAAAAGACAAAACCGACTAATCGAACCGATCCGATGCAAACCGATAGAGTTTGGGTTGCTTCAATTTAAGAGCTTGATTGGATCAGGTTGGGTTGAAATTTATCCAAAAGTCGGATTGGATTTCGGGTTGAGGTAAAAACCGACCCGACCCAACCTAAACCGTGACCAAGCCTATTTTGTGCTATGAAACCGGGTGAAAATGCAAAAATTTAAAATGAATAGAAATTTTGCAAATTATAGGTCAAAAGTATAGACATTTTGTGCTATTAAGCCTTGTTTCAATAGTAAGTTGCTTTGTACTGATTGGGCCACCTCCTAAATCAACCCCACAAGTTTTTCCATAGGAATGTCAGCCCTAATTGCTAGCTCCTTTGCCTTCTAATAATTGGCCCTTCTCTAAATTCAGGCCCACAGATTTTATATTCATAGCTCCTATTTCAACCCATTCACAAAATTACACTCCAATATCTCTTTCAATAATGTCTGCGAAAGAGCGTCCAATTCCATCTTCTTTCTCTCTCGTTCAGTCAACCCATTAATTTCCAAGTATTAATGAAAATCGGCATTTTCAACTTCCTGATTCGCCTCCAATATTTTTCCTCCGTGTTATGGCCCGTGCCTACCGTGATTCATCCATAACTACCTTCCCTTGATCCTTCTGTACTCATGCTTTCCTCAACGAACTTGGTTGGAATTTCGAAAGTAAGTGTCGGCTCAGGTGCGTTCTCCGCCATCCCTTTTTCCTTCCTAACTCTTTCTTGCCCGTTCAATTTCTTCATCATTAAATCAAATTTCTCCATCATTGCTATCATCGCCCTCTGAAATTCAAATTTCGTGGACTTCAGATCTTCTTGCAACTCTGAGTGTATTCCATCAGTTCTGGTTTCCAAGGCTCCCACTCGATCCTCGAGAGTCATCTTCCCAGTCATGGTGCTATGATACCAATTGATAGGATTCCATTCTGAAAAAGGGCAGAATTCAATTTGCACAAGGGAGCAGCTATGTATTCATGTAATTGAAAGGTTGCAGCTATGTATGACTTTGCCACATGACATTACAAATTTGACAGTTTTTTTTTTAAAAGGCAAATTTTTCATCCAATAATTTGTTAACAACAATGCATGTGTCAGCAAGTGCAATGTCTTAAATTATTTTAGTCTCAGGATAATTTACGGATTTATAAAGGTTTAGGACCCACAACGTAAAAGGTTTGGGAGCCGAGCCAATGCAATTTGAAAAAAACAAAATGGATTGGCAGTCATCGTCAATACAGTAGATACCATAATCGGAAGAGAGATCCTATGGGTAAAAACTTGCATTTGTCACAAGTAGCAAAATCCTTGGAATAGGAATCACAATTTTGTTACAAAGTTTAGCTCTTAACCACTCGACAGAAATTTAATAGATATGCTAATCACAGTTTAGTATTATCATTGATTATTCAGCTACATAAAATGTCAGAAAACAAAATCTTGCACGTACGACTTAATTTCTCGTAATGACGATCAATGATCAATTGCCAAACATCATTTTTACCAAAATGGTTGTTTCAGGGATAGTAACTTGTGAATGTAAATCCTCTTCCCACAATCTCGCTAGCACAAAACCATGCAAAGCACTCGAGGCCAAACCATTCAGCAATGCCAACATCCTTGACATTCAACTCCTACTTGTGTTTCTAGGCGTTCTTCACATAATCGAGTTCTTTCCAAAATGACTCCCTATGACCAGGAGTGCTAAAAATGACAAGTGAAGAAAACTTGTAAAGACACATTCATTTTAGGAAATTGCTGATAAAGAAACTAGCAAATTATGGACATACAACTCATGTACTAACATAGATTCAACGATATTATTGGAGCTATTGTGACAACAACTAATCACGTTCGGCAACTCTAGTTAACAATGGACCATAGTTTGAAGTCTAAACCAAATTATATTATCATAATGAATTCCATATAATACATTGAAACACATTTTACACTATGCCATACAGTGTGTTTCACTTCCATGTAATGTAGATAACTTCACCAAGCCATTTTCAGCCGCTGTGAACATATGTTCAAAATGGGGGGTCCAGGACATATCATGTCAAATGACAACCATGTTAGTGGTGCCAAGCATGAAAAGGTTTAACCAAAAAAGTTGTTCAACTCTATAAAATAGCATAACCTTTACGACTTCGAGCCACTTCGCCCCTTATCCATGAATGAATTATAGATAGACTACTTGGCGCCAGACAAAATAGTGATTATCCTATAGGCTAGCTGTAACAGATGTTTAACAATGAGGAATACAAAGAAAATGCCCAAAGGCAGAGAGAATTCTCTGAAATTGGATTCAATTTTATTAAACTCCAGAATGACGAAAAATAACCCAGAAGTCGAGTTATATAGTAGAGAAGATTCGAAATTGTACCAAAAATAGCAAAATCGAATAATCATACTAAAATAAAAATATGTAACAAAATAAGCAACTTGCCAAAAATCTAGCTCAAATCGAGTTCGTAATCACCTCAAAAAATGGTAATTAAAATATTACCATAAATGGAAAAAAATAACAAAAATTGGAAATTCGGAAGGAAAAACAACTAATTTTAGCCTTGAAATTTATGCCCACCGAGCATAGCTGGGTGACCACGACGTGCGTGCCGAAAATAGCTTTTCGGATTAGGATTAAGGAGAGTGTTGCAATCACTTTCCATCTTTGCGCCGATCTGCCATCTTATAGTATTTCAATGCCATCAACGTGCTATCTGACATCTCAACGTCACTTGATTTGGAACCTCTTGCATCAGTCGTCCTAGGTTGGAAAGAACTCGCCCTTGAGTTCACATTAGCTTCATCGGACTCTACAAAACAAGGACTTAGATGTTTCACATTGAAGACATCGAAAAAACTTCAAAATGGCTGGGAAGGCGCAACTTGTAAGCATTATCATCGATCTTCTACAGCACCTCACAAGGTCCAATTTTCTCTTCCTTAAGCTTATTATACTCTTCAACTAGAAAACGATCACGAGTTAATACTGCCCAAACAAAATCACCAACATCAAAAAGTACTTGACGACAATGGTTAATAGTGAGGGTCCTAAGCAATACTAAAATTCAACTTCATTCTCAGTTTTTCCCACAAACTTCTCCATAAATGATCCATGAACACAGTGTCACGATCAAAAGTAATTGACTTGGAAACTCTATGTAAACGCATAATCTCTTCAAAAATAAAAATGAGCAATTCAAGTAGCATCCATTGTCTTTTGACGACTTACAAAATGGGCCATCTTTGAAAACCTATCAACCATGACAATAATAGAATCCATTGCCCATTGTGCATGGGTAAGCGAAACACAAAATCCATGCTGACGACAAACCACAGGGCTTTAGGTATAGGTAAAGGCCTGTAAAGTATAGGCATGTACAATCCACCATTAGTTAGAACTCCTTTAAACCACTGACATACATAACACCGCTCTACATGATGCCCCATGTTATTACTCAATTTGGGCCAATAATGATTAGAAGAAACCAAAGCCAACATCTTATCTCGCCCCAAAATGTCCCTTATTATGAAGTTCACTAATAATCTACTGGCTCAGTGAACAATCTGGGATGCACAACTGTAATCCACGAAACAGATAACCATTACACAAAATGAAATCATGTCATTGATTATCAGTTAAATCCTGAATTATCTTCCCAATGGAAGGATTGCAACATACATATTAGGAAACACCTCAAATCCTACAACCCTGGTGCTCATGGTGGTAAAGAGTAGTGTGCGAAGGTTTAATGCATCTACGACACGATTCTGGCTGCCAGCTTGGTGCCTAAGTGCGAATGTGAACTCCTGCAAGTACGACACCCACTTTGCATACCTTCTACTCAGCTTGTGTTAATCATTGATATACTTCAGGGCCTCATGATCAGTGACAAGAATGAACTCTCTCTATACCAAGTAATGACGCCAATGCTTCAGGGACTAAACTATGGCATAAAACTCCAGATCATATGTGGAATAATTCTTCTTCGATCCTGATAACTTCTTACTGAAAAAGGCTACTGGGCACCCTCTTGACTTAAAATACCACCAATGCCAACCCAGATGCATCACAATTTACTTCAAACATTTTTTCAAAATTAGGAAATGCTAAAATCGAGGCCTCTGTCATCTTCTGCTTAACCAATTGAAAAATGGTCTCTACCTTCTTGGTCCACTAAAAATTACGTCCCTTAAGACATTCTATGATAGGAGCAATTAGAGTGCTGAAATTTCTAATGAACCAGCGGTAGAAGGATGCCAACCTATGGAAACTACAGACGTCGTGCAAAGTCTTTGGCTTGGGCCAATTCAAAATCACCTCTACAGCACGTCTTCATCTTCAACATCGTCATATACAGGTTCTCCAACCTCCTTGAATTTGCCTACAATGTCCCCTTTAATAAGGAGATTTTTACTCCTCTAACCAACCGGTTTCTTGCAATCAGTCACCTGATGTCCCTGTTAACCACATATGAAACATTTAATAGTTAACCACATCTGAAACATTTAATACTTGAGTTAGAATTGTCCGGTGGTGGCTGATGGGTAGGATGGGACTCTTGAGGGCAAAAAAAGATTTGAGTATAGCAATGCCGCTCTCATAATAAGTGATATTGGACTTGGAAGTGCCCTTTCATCTTCTTCTTCATCTTCTTCCAATCAGTGATCTTGGACTTGCCATGCAGCTCTCATGATCGCCTCAACTATTCCGACCATACAAATGCTCTACCCTTGAGTTTGATAGTGACCAGTTTTACCTTGACACGATTTGAGACCTCCTTATACTCAAAATTACGCTCCACTTCATTCAACCAATCAACAAATCCTTCAGCTTGTAACATACCAAAAAACTCGAGCAGATCCACTCGGTTTCCATGGCAATCCTCCTATCCACGGTGCTCCCATACTCGAGCACGATTGTGATACTGGTTTTTGAAATTGGTATTGAAATCGTGACCTCTATTTCATGATTACCGAATTCCCGTTCCACTAGACGTTGGGTTTACTTCACAACTTGCCTCTACAAATCCTCAATCGTCACAACCGCGTCCACCAACCATTAAAACTGATGGAAACTCACCTAGGAAGATGCTGATTGCTCTGATACCAACTGGCGCTGGATAGGATAGCGATTATCTTGCGGCTAGCTGTAACAAATGTTTCATAAGAAGGAATATGAAGAAATGCCCAAAGACAGAGAGAATTCTCTAAAATTCGAATCAATTTTATTAAACTCCAGGGTGATGAAAAATAACTCACAAGCCTTGTTATATAGTTGAGAAAATTCAAAATTATCAAAATTTTACCAAAAATAGCAAAATCCAATAATCATACCAAAATAAAATACATAATAAAAGAAGCAACTTGCCAAAAATTTGACTCAAATCGAGTTCGTTATCACCTCAAAAAATGGACAGCTAAAATATTACTATCAATGGAAAAAAATAACAAAAATGGAAATTCAGAGGGGAAAACAATGGCTTTTGGCCTCGAAATTGACTCCTTCCGAGATAGCTAGGTGACCATGACATGCGCGCTGGAAAGAGTTTTCCGCCATCTCATGGTATCTCAATGCCATCAACTCGCTGTCTGACATCTCGACCTCACTTGATTCGAAGCCGCTTGCATCACTAATGCGATATATTTTTACTATTAATAATTTAAATAAATTGAAATAAGGCAAAAGGAAACCATATAATTACTTTAAATAAATTTGCAGAAATTTTTAATACATTAAATTATAGTAAAATGTATGAGAGCATCTATCTGCGTACTCTAATCTTAAAACATACAACACACTTCAATAGCTTGTGGTCAACACAAGCACAACAGATTAAAAATCTTTTTTTTTTTTGCTGAATTTATTTCAATCACATATTCTTTCAATAAAATAATTTTGCATGTGAACCAATAATCTTAACGTACTTTTTAACACACATTCTAAAAAAAACCACTTTTCACAAAATCTATTCTAAAAAATCTAAAACATTCCCTAAATGTTATGGATTAGGACCTTATTATTTTCCACTTTTGCATTAAGTGGTAGAGGATTCGAATTTCTCTTATTGATGATAAGAAATATCACCATGCCAAGCAAACAATTCCTGTAACTTCTTATGCATTAGAATAGCCTGATCAAAAGTTAAAAATTAACAGTAGCTAAAATGAACCACAGGATGGGAAATTAGTTCCAGGTATTCAATGAACTAGATAGGCGGTGGGAAGGACTGTATAAAATAAGGGTCAAGAAATTAAATTCAGAATCCAAGCATGTAATGCACACAAGAAAGAGCATCAAAACTAAAGAGTACTCATTAATAATACAAAGAAATTAACCTCACAAAACGAGTGTAGAATGGCTGCTTGGCCAATTCATTGCATCTCCATAGTAGATGGCTCCTGAATGTATTGTTTGTTCTGCTTCAACAACTGCTTGCAGTAGGAAGTTCCATGCTTGTCCACAAATTGTGAGGCTTGGACAGCCTTTGTTTGCAATTGCTGTAACATGGCTGCCATCAGATCCCGAATTAATTTCTACCCATCAAACAAAAAGGGCCTAAACCAGAATGATTATTCAAAATGGAAATTTTTATCCGGGTGGAAAAGATGTTCCTTTTTTACAAGTCTTATGTAAAAGTCCTGCCAAATTAGAGAGAGAAACAAGACCAACAATTAGAAAATCTTGGAATTGTATGCATAGTAGGATTTGTACCTAATTTGAATAAATATGTCAGCAATTCCAGTGTGTTATTTATTTTATAGACATTTTGAGTGTCATTGTATAACTTAAGTGGAACACATAGCCTGTGGTGTTTAAACTTTTTGTAGGTTGCATTCACTCTACAATTGTCAAGAATGTGTTCACTAATAATAGCAATTTATCAGTTGTTAATTATCTGTAGAGCACATCAGTTAAGTAGTAAAGCTGCATTATGAAAATTTGAGTCTTTACGAATACAGTCACCCTCATGCAACATTCTTTTGCACCCAAGTTGACCTTAGAAGACTATAAAGATTTCCAAAATTACAAAACTAGGTTATTCGGAGTTAGTAGATAGTAGTTAGCAATTGATAAGTGTAGTTTATCCACTTGTTTGGGCCTTAAATTAAACGTTTCGAAGATCTTTTAATCAATTATAGCTCAATTTATTGTGTATTTTGTTTGTTAGATGAAACTCAATGACTGAAAGTAAAATTGAAATAAAGAAGCGAAAAATAGTGAGAAAAGTTGAAATTCAAAGTTTGAGGACTCAATTGTAACTTTTCTGTAGTTGATTCAGACTACAAACGATAATTGAAGATTGCTAAGAGTCAATTGTATGTAATTAAAAGTAAAAAAATGAGGTAAATTATTTTCACAAATCAATTTACTCGAATAGCGAAACTGTTGAGAAGCGATTGTAGGTTGTCCTTAGGTTGAACAGCAGCGATAGATAACAGATTACAATGAGACAGCGGTAGGTGGTAGTGAGAAATAGATGCAAGAGGCATGGTGATTGAAAACTAATGTGGTGATGGGATGCATTGAAAAGACTCAACAGCAGATGAAGAGACTGCAGATGGTGGAACACTGACTGGGAACTAAGCGGCAATGGGCAACGGCAAGCTTGCTGGAAATATCAGTTGATTATGGTGTATAACGGTAGAGACGCGGGCAAATAGTCACGGGAGATAGTACAGCAGCAACAAGGGAGAGGGTTGGATTAGTTTTGTAGGCAGTTGGTTGGGCGATATAGATGGTAGGGGAGCAAATGCTGATGTGGGAGATGCAAGTCGACAATGTGAGGGGGGACGATGAGTATTATGGTGGTGGTTGGGCTGGTAGTGGGTGATGGGTTTGAGCTTCCTATGGATTGGGCCTGGGGATGGGTGTTACTAATTTAATTTTGTTGGTCTATTTAAGCTTTTTATATGGGCTGGTATTTGGTATATGTCTGTAGTGGGCTGGTATTTGGGGTCGTGGTTTGCATCTGGTATATGTAGTGGGCTGTGTTGAAGCCCTTTTTAGGTACGAGAATAGTAACATTGTTTTCCTGGATTGAACTTAAACAGCAAACTGACTGCAATTGATTTTCTGTTTCACGTTTTTTCCTCTCCTTTTTATTGGGACTATAACAACTAGTAAAGAAGAATAAGGAGAGAGCACGCTGGCTCCTATGATCAAGACGAATGTCAAACTCCATGTACAATATGGAGTGTACAATGAGCATTATTCTAATGAAAAAATACTGCTCTAAACGATTTTTGTTTCTTTTACTACTAAAATAAACTTTCCAATTTGTATCATATAGCCAGTGGTAGATTTTAAGGATCTAGTTGTTTTACATATTCTAGTAGATACATCAATGAACAATGAACTGAATGGAGCTGTAAACAATAACTCATGTGGACAGCCCAGAATTTGTTAGGAAGAAGAGTTAGTTTTTTGTTGTTGAGTTTCTCTAATTTACCCTGTATTTTCTCTTAGCAGATAGTTCACTAGGTTGTATGTTGTACTTCCACTCCTTCAAAAAGAAGCCTGGTCCAGCCATTGACGTCGTGCAAGATGAAGATCTTCACTGTCATCTTATGCTAATTTGTAAAAATGTAGAATAATGGACACAATAACGATAAAGAAATATTAGGGACATGAATGGTGAGGTGGTCCATCTTGGTCTCAGGCTATCTACAGCATTGTAAAATTTTGCACTTTATCTCAAATTTTGCACCAATGTTACATCAAAATAAATTTCATCTCCAACCATTACACCAAAACTTACACCAAACGAACAGTGTTTTATTATTTTATTCATTCTTTTGATTTTTGACAGTGTATTTATTTAAAAAATTTATTTATTTATTTATTTTATAACTACATAAATTTCTAAATCATAACTACGTTAAATTAACAAACATGTTGAATTATTATTGATTACTAAATTATTCACATGTTTTATATATTATGTTAAATTGACAAAAATAATTAATTGTATTATTATAAACACTTACGTTAAATTTAGAAAAATAATTACTAAATTAAAAAAATCCTTAATTATTATTGATTATATTATTAAAAATAATAAACTTTAATAATATAATTAATAATGTAATTAACTATTATTATTGTTATTATTATTATCATCATCATTATTATTATAGAATGAAAATGACACAAATACCCATAACCATTATCTTTGAAAAATGAAAAAAAGAGAAAAATGGACATTGCACCATTTGGTGCAGAAAATGGTGCAATAAACAGTGTTGCACCAAACTCAGGTCATCTCTAGCGTTGTACCAAATTTTGTATCAAACTAAAATTCATCTCCAACTATTACACCAAATGAACAGTGTTTAACTATTTTCTTCCTTTTTTTATTCTTTATAATTTATTTATTTGAATTATTATTTATTTAATTATTTTATAAATACATAATTTACTAAATAAATAATTATGTTAAATTAAGAAAACGATAAAATTCATTAATAAATATAAAAAAACATAGTACAATGAATAAAAACATCCCAACAACGAAAATATTAAATCATGCCATTAGAAAATAGTACAATGCATTTCGAATATGGATATTACGAAGTCACAAAATAGACAAAGTGCACTTTTTTATGTATCTTTATGTTTAAATAAAATTAGATTATTGCATATATGTCGTTGTTTAATAAATAATCGTGTTTGTTATGTTTTAAATTTTTTTCTTCTTTTAATTAATTTATTAATTATTATTTCTTACATTTAAAATTTAT
>NC_036245.1:3767458-3844332 GCF_002742605.1 Olea europaea var. sylvestris | reverse complement strand
TATGCTAATTAAAAATGTAGAATAATGGACAACATAAAGATTAACAGATATTAGGGCCATGAATGGTGAGGAGGTCCATGCTGATCTCAGGTTGACGCGTAATGGTGCGGATTATATGCAATGCAAATATGGTGCTTAATTGTGGCGATTATGCTGCATTTACCAACACACCACTAGAGTTTGATGGAAGTGATTCAGGTGCCCATCTCGACGAAGCTGTGTCCTGGGGTAAAATTCGAGGTTCTGCTGAGTCAATAAAGGTTGGACGTTTTGTTTCTTCGTCTTTCCAATTCATCAATGTGATGTATAGTTTACAATTTTGTTATTTTTTATTGATAAAACCAGGTGCACTGTGATGCAACCATTGCTTTCCCTCTCCTGGTAGCAGAAACATTTGCTGTCAAGGCAAAAAGCTCGGTTGAAACCACTTCTTGGGTTTAATCTGGTAGTTCATAATCGTAGACTGATTTAGATAGATAGGGATCTTGCTCATATTTGAGAGTGCTTTAATTGCTTGGGAAACAGTGAGAGCATTAGAGTGGTCATTAACCCTGTTGATTAAGGGAAGTATTGTGACTGATGCCGTGTCTTTGAAATTTTTTTTCTATAGCATTTTTTGAAGAGGAGCTGAATTAGTGTTTTATTAGTCTTCGTATTTGGATTGTATAGTATTGTCCGAGAGTCGCCTTAATTTATAGATAACATTGTATTTTTGGATTCGATTTCATGACATGAGAAGTCTGTTACTGTTATTTTTGTGCTATGTTGGATGAGTTGGCTCGGTTCTTGTGCTCTCCGTAATCATGTTTGTCGTTAAAGTGGGTAATTCTCATTTGCTGTAATTACACTTTTGCTCTATTTTAATCAGGTAATTGTACTTTCAGGTAAATAATTTTTAATTCAATCAGGTAACTTTGTCTAATTCCTGTTCCTTGAACTAATGAAAATAGATAATTTGGCTGTTAATAAATGATTTTTGCCATTTAACTCAATTAGGTTTTACATATTTCACCCCAACAGCTTATAGTTATGTTGATAATTATAATATATTAGCTTTTATGTCATAGACTATTGTTAGTAGAATTGGATAAAGTTATTTTAATTGAAATCAAATTAAAGTGATATTTTTCGATTGAAATTATATTGAAACGTAGTTACTTGAGTGAACATAATTGAGGTAAAGTTATCCAACTGAGCTAAAGTGAATTTACAACTTACCCCAGTTAAATCTATAAATTAATATACTTGAGACCTGAGAGGATCTATTAGTTTAGTGAATTTTATTATTTATCAATTTAATGATTACTTGTTAACTTATTAAATTATTAAGACGTATATCATTGTTTTCTTAAATATTTAATTGTATTTATCCCCTTTTTTTTGGGAGGGAGGTGTGTTAACAGATTTTCGAATAGTGATTTTTGAAGAATATGTGATTACAAGTGTGAAAAAATTTTAAGTTTACATGTAAAATTATTTTATTGGGAGAATATGTGGCTGAAATTGAGTTTTGAGAAAATCAGGCTCAAAAAATTCATGAGTTTACTAATTTTTCTAAAAAGTAGATTGTACATTGAATAATATTTTTTTTGAAGCATGAGAAAGTAACATCAGAATTTTTTACCACGTTAAGAAAAACTAGTGATGAGATCCATGTACATGTGACGTCAATTTCAACAAGAAAAAGATAAATAATGATTGAATCATATTTTAATAGGCTTTAAGTCAAATCATAAGTACTATCTAAAATATTAAAAATTATTATTTTGTAAATTATATGGGTTCTATATGATTTTTTTATTATGAATTATCATATACATTTAGCGAATTATTAGTTTAGCACGTTGTTTTCCATGTTTGGACTGGCCAATAATATTATCTTATCAAATTGTCGTTGATTAATTGGGTATTAAATTATAGAAATTCTACTATACTTTTAAATATATTTCTTTTTTCTAAGGTAAAGAATCTTTCATTAATTCAAATCGCTGCGATTTGCACATACAAAAGATACAAGGAATTTAGAACTCATGATATGCTTCCTATCTCTACATAAAGAGAAGATGCAAATTTGTGGGCTATTCAGTTCCAAACTATAATTCACATCACTGAACAATGTACAAGTATTTGATAAAATAGAAGCATTTGGAGCAAATTGGAAACGGAACTAATACTCTACTAGCAGGAGGGCATTGCTTTCCACACTCTCAAACTGGAACCCGTTCTCTTTGGCAAAGATCAGATCATCTCCCACATACAATGCCTCCGTGTCCTATGTTGAATACTGCCCATTAAAGTGTTGGATAAATTGGCACATAATTTATATTCCACTAATAAAATTTACATGCTGTTAACTTAGATAGAGTGACGAATTACCAAAATCATGGCACGTGCATAAATTTCGATTTACTAAAATGTAGAAATTAGAATGAGATTAAATGAAGCGAGGTATGCGAACGAAAATCTCGTTGATACTAATTTCACCAGCTGCACTGGTATTAACATGATCAAATTGATGTTTGTCTTCCAAGATGCAATACTTCTTCCAAAATTAATATAACACAATATTAATTTTATCAGGTAAACCAGCACTTGACGTACTCTTCTAAAAGGGACTAATATCGAACACGAAACTTAAAAATAATTTAAAAATTATTTTGACAGAATTTGGAGAAAGAAAGAATTGGAAACTATTTTTAGGAATTAACTTGGAGTGAAGAAGAGGAAATTAGGAGGAACCTATTTATAGGTTGTCACATGTCTCTTCGACTGGTTGCATCTTTTGACATAAATTTATTTTAATAATTAGATTGCACCATTTCATAATTGATGGTGTAGATCATACCATATTAAAAAATCTGGTCTTTTCATAATATATACCTTTTGAATAGTCATGTTCATTCCTAAGATCATGACCCTTTATTATGCACCCTTTGTAATTGAAGAGTGGTGTCTAGTTATCAAACATTTAAATTGTATATATTAAACCATTAATTCCAATGATCCCTTGTGTGAATGAAAAAAGATCGACTTAGAATAAGGAAGACGATGTAGAGTACAATTGAAATGTCATGCATCATGATCAACAGCTTTCGCTTTGAACCTTCCCTAGTAAGAACCTGTCGGACTTGCTTGACTAATTAGAGAACGGAACGTTTTGAACTATTGGCTATAAGCCTAGACAATATATTGAACACATTATCTTTTACCTCAAATTTTGGTTCTGTATTGTATTCATTATTTTAGCCTTGAACCTTAAGGGTTCTACAAGTGTGCTAGAGAATTCACCCAAGTAAAATTCTCGTAGAATCAATCAAGTTCGCACTCATATAGGTGATGTTCTATAAAGAGTCCTACAATACTCCACTTGTACTATTTACAAGATATAGTCATCATTAAAATCATAAGTTATAATAATCAATCTTTGGTAGGCAGCACTTATTTGGATTACAGAAATATCAAATGAATCATAACTAGTTTTCCTATTGAGCCTAGTCTGTGGAATCTCTAGTTGGCAGGTTAGGTTTTCATTAAGGTGAACCATTAGTTTAGATATTACACCCAATTCTCTCGATGCCCAGTCTACTTTCTCTAGATGACCCATTTATAAAATGATCCAATTTGTTATTCTTTGATAAAACAGCATGTATTGTTCCATTTGAGAGTAATTGTTGAATGGTACTATGTCTATAACGCATATGTTGAGATTTGCCATTATACATGATATTCTACGCCATTCCATTTGCAACTAGCTGTCTCGATCAACTGATATAACATGCACAAATAGTTACCAATTAGAAATCCTTCGAAAAAATTTGAAGCCATCATGCTTATAGCTCTATTTAATTCTCAAATTTCTTTCAACTCTCAAGTTGTATAGGGGATTTTCACGAAACATCTATACTCTAAATTGTAAAATATATTTACTAGTACATTATAAATCATTTAACGGATATCCAATTTTCAACATTATGCGGATATTAATTTTGACAAGTTATTCACTATGTGCAATTTGTCATTTCAAATATTCTCGAATATCATAATATTCTAATTTGAAGAAAGCAACGAAAATCCCCTACAAAATGTGGGTTGCATTTAAACTTTTGATTTAGACTATTATGCAAACAGTAATTCTATCTCCACAAATATGGATAGAACTTACTTTAGAAACATAATATTAATCTAACTATATGTTTATTTATCGAAAAAACAATATTTCACATTTATTCAACATATAAATGATTTAGGAATATCAATGACATTGCACTCCCTGACTAAGCCTTCAACAGTTAATTTGAGACGTTTAAGCCTTGGACACTTAATTTGGTAATTTGTATTTCATATAAAGTTTATTAGTTTAGGGAAAGTTTGGAGATTGATGCATTCAAATCTTGAGAGTTATCACAAGTCGAAGTAGTGACTTCCATTTGTTGAACCCAATCGAACTTGAGAAAAAAAGGAATGAGCGATGAGATATTCAACTTAGAATCAAAACTGTAGGAGTGAAAATAAAGAACACCTTTAGGGTGTGCATGATAAGAGAGAAGAAAAAGAAATATTTGACAATATCAAGGGTCGGGAAAATAACCATCATTAAATTTTATTTGATGAATTAACAATGTACCACATTTATTTAACAATGGATAATTGGCTGAATTAATCTCAGTAGCATATCCTGGAAGTCGTTTATTAACTGTACAAGTGATTTCAAACCATGAGGCAAAACTGCACGCTATCTAACTATGTTATTTGTACTTGGTGCGTGTTAATAACTAATTTTGTTCTGGCCGAATAAATGTTCAAGGTTTAGTGTATTTTATATGTGTGATTTACCTATTAGAGCCATCAAAAGTGGATACTTGTTAGTCAGTTTGATGGAATTATTATTTATTTTGGTTGATTAAATTTTGATTGTTGTGGGAAAAACTCAAGTCTAAATGGCTTTTATAAAAAGAAGTAAAAATCGATCAAAGAAGGGCAACAGGGAAAATTAGAAAGTTCGATGAGTAAATTGCAAATTTTTAAAAGTTAATTCGGATAAAGGAACAAAAATTAAGACTACATGGATCAAATTTGACTAAAACAGAAGATGAAGATTAAAATCATACATAAGAACGGCTCAAACCAAACAAAAAGAGAAAGTTGGAGATCAAATTGCACAAAAGGCATAATTGTGACCACTGTGATCGCAGTGGAAAACAAGGTGGGATTGCTCCTATTTATGTTTAAATTACAGTTGGCAACAACACAATACTTTTGACCGCTGCCCCATATAGGTGGGCAAATTTATGAATTTTACTACATGTGACTAGCATGTGACTGTGTTCATTACTACAATTTGGTAAGTATGAAAACTAACTAATAAAGTTGAACACGAACACCAACTATAATGTAGTAAATCCTGAAAGGAAATATCTAAGAGCCCAGCCACGAGTAACAGTTCACTAAGAATTTTGATAAAAAATACATAGCCCCCATTAATTTCCATTTCATTCCATTTCATTTTTCTTTCTCATATTCTCAACTATACAATCTTCCATAAAATAATATTACATGTAAATCGGAAACTTTTTTTTTTTTTTTCAATCACTCATTTTTCAAAAAAAATATTATTTCACCCATTTTCATTTTCACAAAATGAGAACCAGACAAGTGCATAGTATCTGATTCTTGTGCTTACGCAAAATTAATAAAATATCAATAAAAGAAACAGGAACAACTCTCTTATGTTCATGGGCGGATTCAAGAGGGGTCTTGGGGGGTCACTTGAGCCCCCAACTTTTGAGATTTTCCATTTTTTTTTTTTTTTGATAAAGTCATGTTTGGTATGATTGAAATTTTAATTTTAATTTAAATCAAAATTAACAATTAATTTTAATAACATATTTCATGTATTCCTTAAGCTTTAAATTTTTATCAAAATTTACTGAAAATCGAACTTTAATCCCCACCAAACAGGGGCAAAAATCCCAATAAATTTAAATTCTCTCTCTTTTTTGTTGCTCTATCGTATTTCCTCCGTCACGCCTTTTAGCAAAATCTTAACTCTTCTAATTTTTTAAAATTTATTTATAGTTTCTCTACAATTATCACATTTAGTACAAATTTTCACTTTTCCAATCAAATTTTCAACTAATTAGAGCCTTAATTTGCATTTTCTCCTATCCTATTTGTGTATATAGCATGTATCTAAACTGATTATATAAAATTTAATTTATATCTAACAAATTGTATTTATTTGGCTGATTATTAGTATTGAATATTAGTTATTTGTCTTTTCTTTCGATTAATTGATTGTTTGTTTGTATCAAATACATAATTTTTTAATAAAATAATTGTTCAAAATCAAATAGATGTAAATGATGAGCAAAATATAAATGAAGAAATATTTTAAAATGTAAATCTGCATTTTTTGGGGTCAAATTGAACATTCAAAAATCAAGAACAAAGTATTCAATTCGGACAAAATTTGATTGTACCTCCCTAACTCAAATTCTTTGCGTCCGCTCCTGCTTTTGTTTCTTCTTTTTACCTGTTGATGAAGTGAATTCAAATTCATTGGCATTGACTTTAACAACACTTCCCCATTGTAGTTGACCGCTACTATCATTTGGCTTAGGAACTTGTTCTTAATTTCACATCAGGTAGTTTGATCAAATGATAAAATTTTAATTAGAGCACCAATTTGTTTTTTTAATTTTTCGAAGGTCTGAAGAAAACGTTTCCTTTGAAATTATCAATGAAGCATCATATCGTGCTCACTTTTTGAGAAGTCGGTCGAGCCTATGCTTTTTGGAAACAATGATGAAAATATTGATTTCAAAAGCCTAATTACTATTATGATTTCTTACATTACTTATTGGTAAAGACTTAATCATCAAAATAATGAATTAATTCTTACCTAACAATATGCAATAAAAGTGGTAAGAAAATTAGTATAAAATATACTAAAAGCTTTTCTAGATTTGTATAATGCCAATATAAGAAAAGACAAAGTTAATTTATCATATCCTTATAATTCCTTCTAAACAAATTTGAAAATATATAAGATGCTATAAAACTTAAGATATACGAGCTGCACTTATAAGGAAACAGAATAAAATTCATAGTTCAAATATTATAGACAAATCTGCTACTTATCGCAATGTTTGATAATTAAAAATCTAGCCAATATAAGAGATATGCAAAAATATGACACAAATATTTAATATTTTCTAACAGTAAATAAAGGTGAATTTAAAGTTTTAATGCGTATGATTTAACTGGTTTTATGAAAGCCTTTAAATTTTTCACTATATTAGTTTAGATGATTAATACAAAATCAGTTTTGATAAATATTAAAAATATTTTTTCTTTTTTTTAATGAGAAAATGAGCTTTAAAAGTAGGGATTTTTTTTTTTTTTTAAAGAATATGTGGCTTAGAAGTAGCTTTTATTTTATTTTTTTATGTGCAAAATATTTTGTTGTGTGGATGTATGGTTGAAAATGAGTTTGAGATAAAAAGAGTTTTGAAAAATATGCTTGTCAAACAGAGATTTAGTATTATTTATAAGTAGAACACGTACACAGTACTTGAAGAAAATGATACCTTATTTTCTATTTTATTACTTGGTTACAATACCTTGCACTTGCGAAATTTTAGCGATCAACCTCATTTACTTCTCCACCATTAAAACCCGAATAGCCATTCACAACCTAACAGAAATGTAGTCAATATGCATCATTGATATAAATAGACAATTATTAATGGAATTCTCCTATAATTTTTTTTATTTTTTTTATTTTAAGGTTATTATTAGAACTCAAGTTGTTACGTACCGCTTATTTTTAGTCAAAATCAAAGTCAAATAAGGACATAAGTTTACACACAAAAAATTTCATGGGGCTTATTTTCAATTAGTTAAGTGTTAGAGATAATATAATAAAGGAATCTAGGGATTTAGAAAATAATTTAAGTGTTAGAGATAATAAAATAAAGGAATCCAGGGATTTAGTTTCTATTATTAGAGTTAAAGGGCTGAAAGTTATATTATATGAAGATTAAGGATTTGACTTACAATCATACAATGTTAATCTACGGGGGAGGGAAGCATTGGGCTTCTTTTTGCAATGTAGCCAGATTCGCTCAGTCACGTTCCCATTTCCGCTATGATGTCCCTCAATTCTACAAAGGATTTAGTTTTTATTATTAGAATTAAAGGGTTGGAAGTTATATTGTATGATAAGGACTTGACTTGCAATTATACAATATTCATCTATTAAGATAAAAGGAAAATGGATCCATTTTTTAATTGGGTAAGGAGGAAACCGGAAGCAAGATAAATCAAAAAAGAGAAAGAAAGGAAGAAAAAAGGTGTAGCCGGTGCTTACACACAAAGTGTAGGAGGCAATATACACTTCTTCAAGTATTGGGTTTTCTTTCAATCTCAAGTGGTCATTTTTTCTACAGTCCCAAGTTGTTATTTCAGGAGCTGACATAGAAGTGGGAAATTTGTACCTACCCAACTAGTTCACTATGATCATTTCTGTGAGAGGTAAAAGAACTCTTTTTTTTTTCTTTTTTTAAATAATCACTTATTTAGTTTATAATAATTCTAAAGTTTATATGAAATGTTTATTTATTTAGTGCATGTTGTAAATCATATAATTTCCAAAACTTACTTATTTCAAATGACAAAGATATCATGATTTTCAGAATAACTTTTAAAGTTAAACATAGTCAGCTAAATCATTTTATAAGAATATTATATTAGTATTAAACATTTCAGTGTATGTAAAGTTGTTGTAAAACAACGAGTACATGTGATTTTATCATAGTTTGAATGTATATCCATAGCATACGACCTAATATAGTTATTATACCTGCTTGCAGCGTATGAGTTGACATAGTTATTTTCCTTGCTATGTACTATGTGAATGAGTTTCCAAAGTGTATGATCTGAATATAGCTTTCGGGTAGTCCTGCATACATATGACCAAAATTTCAGAATTATAAAACTACAAAATTATAGAATTTTTAGAATTTAAGAATGATCAGATTATAAATAGCCTTGCTATGTGCATCGATATTAATCGATACATAGGTAGAGTTATTTTGAGTACTTTTGGGCGTGACTTTTTCAGTATTATTACAAATCATCGCATTTCAAACGAATAATCGCAGTTGAGGTCCCAAACCTTTCAAAAAGCTGCAGACTTTTTCCTAACCTCTCATTTGTTGCAGTCGTCATCCCAAACCTTTCAAAATATTGCGGATGAAGCCCCAATGGATGGATTCCATCCATATTTTTGTTAGTTGATCGAAAAATTGGCCTTTGACCATATATTAATAAATTATAAAAAGATGAAATGATAATTTTATATTTTTCACATTAAAAAATTTAAATAAAAAACAACAAGAAAAAAAGAAGAAAACAAAATAAAAAGGAAAAAAAATAAATTCTTCTTCGTCCTCACCCTCACCCTCACTCCCAACCCCCAACCCCAAAAGCCGAGGGAGGGTTATTCTCTTTTATCGTTCTACAAACATATTTCCTTCCCACCATCAGAAATTCCTCTTAACTGGTCATCAGTCGACTGCTACAAATGGGAAGGTGCAACTTGCAATCGTGACTTTCATGTCACCCATTTATCGACACCAGGTAAGCGTATTCCTGGAACCATAACTCCCTTTCTTGGGAATCTTATATTTCTATCTCACCTAAATCTGTCCCACGATCAATTCTCTGGCAGTTTCCCTTTTCACACTTTTTTTCGTACTTTGAAATCACTTGATTTGAGCTATAATCTTCTGTCCGAGACACCAAACTACAGCTTTGCTTGTTTCAATTCGTACAATAGATCTAATGCCAATGGTAAAATGGAATTGGGGTTGGGGTTGGGATGGACGTTGGGGGTGAGGGTGAGGGTGAGGATGAGGATGAGGAAAATTTTTTTTTTTTCCTTTTTATTCTGTTTTCTTCATTTTTTTGTTGTTTTTTATTTATGTTTTTTAATGTGAAAATATAAATTTACCATTTTGTCCTTTTATAATTCATTAATATGTGGTCAAAGTCCAATTTTTCGATCAACTAACAAAAATATGGATGGAATTCATCCATTGGGGCTTCATCCGTTACCTTTTGAAAGATTTTGGTTGACAGCTACAACAAATGAAATGTATTTGAGCTATAATCTTCTGTCCGAGACACCAAACTACAGCTTTGCTTGTTTCAATTCGTACAATAGATCTAATGCCAATGGTAAAATGGAATTGGGGTTGGGGTTGGGATGGACGTTGGGGGTGAGGGTGAGGGTGAGGGTGAGGGTGAGGAAGATTTTTTTTTTTTCCTTTTTATTCTGTTTTCTTCATTTTTTTGTTGTTTTTTATTTATGTTTTTTAATGTGAAAATATAAATTTACCATTTTGTCCTTTTATAATTCATTAATATGTGGTCAAAGTCCAATTTTTCGATCAACTAACAAAAATATGGATGGAATTCATCCATTGGGGCTTCATCCGTTACCTTTTGAAAGATTTTGGTTGACAGCTACAACAAATGAAATGTTAGGGAAAAGTCTGTAACTTTTTGACAGGTTTGGAGCCTTACCTGCAATTATCCCTATTTCAAATTATAGAATCAGTTATTCAATTTATAAGATTCAAGCTTATAGTATGATATCACATTAGTTATATTCAAGATACTCTACAGTTCATTATTTAGAATAAAGAATAAATGATTTTATTATCACATCATGCCTTAAAAAAGTAATTATCAAAATTTAGAATTGCTTAAAGTGGCAATAGAATAAATAAGATTTTTATTTTCTTTTTGTACAAATATATAAATGGAAAAAATATACTTATTTGTGAACTGGATACTTACTGAATTAGAAGCTTTAATATTTTGTCACACTTTTTTATGACTCATTTTGTCAGTTCATGCAATCTTACATTTTTTTAGGACACGTTTAGTACATTGAATAATTCGTTTGGAGTTATACGTATTAGTCTAATAGGCCCGCTGCAGATTAAATATATTTTATGCATTTGGAACTTTTTCTTGTTAAGAACATTAAAAATATTTTGCATGCTCTTTAATTTGATGGCTTAATAACACAAATGGCCCTATGTTTGGCCTATAGTGTGCAAAATGTCCACGTGTTTCAAATTTTTGCATTTTCGTCCATATTTTCACACTTTTCACCAATTTTTAACGTATAAATGACCATTTTTCCCTTCTATTTAAATAAAACCAAAAACGGAAAACAAAAATAAAGAACAAATTCCAATCTTACTCCTAATCTTTTTTAAAAAGTGCAAATAAGTCCAAATAAATTATTAAAGGCTTAATGGCACAAAACATCCCTATGTTTTGCCCATATTGTGCAAAACATCTATCATTTCAAACTGGTAAAAATGACGTTTTCTGTAATGAAACGTGAAAATAGGGATAAAAATGTAAAAAATTTGAAACGTAGGTATGTTTTGCACAACAAGGAAAATGTAGGGATGTTTTGTGCTATTTAGCCTTATTTAAAATATGAAAAATAACAAAAAAAAAAAAGAAAAAAAAAAGAAAAAGAAGAACCTTTCTTCACTTCTTCTCCAAAAGGGGCCTCTACCTTAGAAGCCAAAAAACTTTGGCCAGCCATCCCCAAACCGTCGGACGTCCATACTATCGGAAAGCCGTCACTTCCCTCCACACATATCACCCAACATCCAACATTCATGCCTATAGATTTGGTCGGAATTGCCAGCTAAAATACTCAATTCACAAATACAAATATTGGCAGCACCACCTATTCCGAAGAGGGCCATGCCATTTCCAACACTCCAATCTACTATACTCACCAAGGTACCTCTCTTCATGTTCTCAAAACATCAACAGATGCACAAAATCAAAATCTACAGCAACATCTTTCAATTTCTTATTAGACAATAATTGGCCAAATATTTTGAGCCATATTAGAATGAAATTTATGGGAGCCCATTTACTACTAAAAAATAGCTTTTCACCTATGGAAAATTACCAATGAATGCAATCCGTTGGTAATTAGAAACAGATTATCCGTTGGGAAAAGTTATTCACTTTTAGCTACGATAATCAGCAACGGATTTTCCGTTGGTAACCATGGTATCTCTTTACCAACGCATATTTTTTGCCTCATGTGACTATTTAACATTGAAATCTTTCACATACTGAATATCTGACGGATGCAACCCGTTGGTAATTAAAAACGGATTATCTGTTGGTAATGGTAATTCACTTTCAATTATGATAATCAGCAACGGATTTTTCATTGGTAACGATGGTATTTCTTTACCAACGGATATTTCGTGCATCATGTAATCGTTTAATATTTGGATCTTTCACCTACGGATATTCCGTTGGTAATTAGAAATGGATTATCCGTTGGTAAAAGTAATTCACTTATCCCACATTGGAAGTTCACAGCAAAGCTTTTGGAGTTGTCCTCTATAAATTAATTTATGGTCCAATGAGTGGTTAAAAAATATTTTGGCCTTTCAATTCGATTGGCTAAAAGTTAAAAAATTAGAATTATTAAATAAATAATAATAACAATAATAAAAAAATAAATATATATATTTTTTCCATGCCTCACACCTATATGGCTATTTACAACAGTGAGTTTTACCAATTGTAATGGTAAAAAATTACTAATGGAAAGTCGGTTGGTGTTGGTTAAGATTTTTACTAACAAAAATTTCATTAGTAAAATATTCACACTTTACCAACGGAAAATTTGTTGGTAAAATGTTTACTCTTTACCTACGGCAAGATCCGTTGGTAACTATCAGCGACCTTCAAATTAGCAACTGATTTGCGATTGCAAATATTCCGTTGGTAAAGAATAATAGAAACGGATATCGAGGTTCCAGGAACGGAAAACTTGTGCCTAAAGCCAAGATTTTTAGTAGTGATTGTTGTAGTAGATGCATCGTGATATCGAAGCCGAAATGGGTGGTCTACGACGATGGGAACTACAGCCAGTGGGGGCAAAATCTGTTGACATCAAGGTTGAATGTTTGGTGATATGTGTAGATAGGAGTGAGGGCTTTCCGGTTTTATGGAGGTATGTGCGGTTTGGAAGGTGGTTGGCTGGGGTTTTTTTTTAGCTTCTAAGGTAGCAACCCCCATTTGGAAAAGAGAAGAGAGAAAGAGTTTTATATTATTTATTTATTTTTTTAATATTTTAAATAAGGCTTAATAGTACAAAACGTCCCTACGTTTTCCTTGTAGTGCACAAAATGTCTTATTTTTCATTTTTTTTTTGCATTTTCATTCTTATTTTCACGTTTTATTGTGGAAAATGTCTTTATCACCAATTTAAAGCGTAGGGACGTTTTGCATACTACAGGCTAAATGTAGGGACGTTTTGTGTTATTAAGCCTTTTAATAATTTATTTGGACTTGTTTCCACTTTTTTAAAAGATTAGGAGTAAGATTGCAATTTTTCTTTATTTTTCATTTTTGCTTTATTTAAATAGGAGGATAATTTGGTCATTTTACATTAAAATTTGGTGAAATGGATGTTTTCGCAATGAAATATGGAAATGGGGATGAAAATGCAAAAATTTGAAACGTATGGACGTTTTGCACACTATAGGCCAAACGTAGGGATGTTTTATGCTATTAAGCCTTATTTTGATTACTACATACTTAAAGGGATACGTACTCACCAATTATGCTTGTATGCTTGATAAAATTTATTGCTTTTTAGGTACGTTTAGTCCATATCATAAGGGGAACTCTTTCAACTCTTCTAAAAATTTATTGTAGTCATAGCAGGTCAAAGTTAGTCCATATTATTCATGCATTAGCACATCATGCATATTCAGTGTGTATAGTCACATTTAATGGTTGTGGAAATCATGAGCTCCCAAGTTGTTTAGAATTTGAATCCAAGAAAATGGAAGAATCTTTTCAAAAGATTCAAGAAGAATCTTATGCAATCAATTTTGTATGCAGATATTTTGAGTTAGGAAGGCACAATCAAACTTGTAAAAAAGTTGTGACGAATTTTACGTCTGAAAAAAGTCATATGGCTGATAAATTTACATTCAAATTTTACTTCCAAAAATATACACGGGTTATGATTTTTTTCAGATGTAAAACTTCGAAAATTTTTCACATCATACCTCGTGTAAATTTCTTAAGGAAATGAGATAAATTATATTGAGAAATTTGTCAAGCAAAAATGGTAAATATTAATAAGCAATTGAAAATTTGTAATGAAAAGACAAGTAAGGTGCCTCCTTTTAAGACTCGTGTTTGATGCACCTTTAACTATTTTGGATGTTCATTTGGATCATTCGATGGATCGATGATATAGTTCTCGAAATGAGTTTCAAGATGACGTAGGCAATTTGTGGATTCAATAGCGTACTATTGTCAAATAATTTTTAAAGTAAATAGGTTATCGAAATTCTCGAAATACTTATCTGGAACGACCTATTTTGACAAGCATTAACGGTTGCTACAATTGATCGTTTTGCGCGCCGTTAACGACGTGGAAATCTAGCCTTTAGCACTTTGAAATGATATTGAGAATGCAATATTTCAACTTTCTTTAGCAACCCCGAGAAATGAGACAAGAACATAGAAAATTTAATGGTGCTCAAAAAACCAGTAAAAAAATTTTTTGCGCAAAAGTTGGGGGTCACATGACCCCATGCCAAACATTTTGTCCGCTAGTGTATGTAATGATATTATTTGTAATGATCTAATGGTTGAAAGGGCTATTAGTTGTTGGACCGACACTATGGTGTGTGAAACCTAGTACACATTTTGAGTGCAATTTTGTATGGATCACCAATTCAGAGTGAGAGTTTTGATGATTTTATAGATTGCTCATCCATAAGTATTTGAATTAAGGGAGTATATAATCACCTATTATATGATCATTAAATTGTTGTACAGGTGTTTCAAGAAATTCTCTGTATACGTTTTATATGATAGGTACCGACGAATGTTGAGATATAGGTATTTTGGGAGACAATTTAAGGAATCTTGATTACCTCAAAAAGTTAAATGTTGGTTTTTATTACTAGAATTCCTGAGAAATTTACTATCTTGTAGAGCATGGAAGGATAAGGCACATGTACAGATATAATCAATACTTTTAACATTGATCTTATCATGGTCAGCGTAGTTATAAGAAAAGGAAATGTTGATTGCCAGATAAAAGAACATTGGATCAAGGAAACATGTTCTAAATGAAGAGAATCAAGAGATTAAGCAGATAATGGGGAGAGTTTATTTGGGAAACACAACGGTAAGTTAAAGAGGAGACCAGATGAAACAAATAGCCAGTGGAATGCAATTTTGGAATTGCAGTATCATTAAATTGGAGATTTTATTGCACGGCACAATAAGTTGAATATTATATACAGGAGACCTATTACGTGATATCAATTTCACACCTTGGGATTTTGAAGCAAACAAAAGTTCACATAATCATCAAAGTTCAATTATATACTTGAAAGGTATTTTATTATATGGACTATAAATGTGATTCATTGAGAATGTGAAGCTAAACTTATTTTGTGAAGAAAGCCAATGTCAATATATGTTAAGATTGAAAATTTGGTATAATATGGTTTTAGGGTTTGTTTGGCACAACTTATTTGAAATCATTCGACAAAATCCGTTCTGATCAAACCATAGATCATCTTCAGTCTTTCTTACTTAATGCTATCATTTTCAATTCATTTAATCTCTTCTAAGTGAACACTTAATGTACTAAAGGTCAAGGTGATGTATGACGATATTTAGATATTTGTAATCTAGACATGATAAGATTGAGTGTTAAATGATAAGTGCTTTTTATGCATTTATTCGGACCTCAATTCTTATTTATTTAGTATTATTTTAAGTGGATATCTGCTTAATTTAGGTTAAATTTTGTTAATTCTCGATACAATTCAGATTGGACAAGTTTGGATGAAATTGAATTGAAGATATATAAAAATTGAAGTATTGGAGATCAAAATAACCAAACCCTGAAGTAAAGTACCCGTCATGCAAATAAAGGGGACCTGGGAAGCACAAGAACTTAATTTTGAAAACCGAAGTGTAAACTAATGGAAATTCCATCTTTTTGATGGATTTCTAATTGCACTCAAACTCCACATGGTGGATACATTATGACTCCTTTTTAAAGTTATTCTATATTTCTATATATAGCTTTCATTACTCTTTTTTTATGGGACACATACAGTTTTAGAGAGAGAAAGCACATAATCATCAAGATCAAAGGATAAAAAGATAGGATTTGAAGACTTTTGAAATTGAGGAAGATTTTTTGTGCAAGATTCAATTCTTTCCTTTATCAAGATTTCAAATTCTATTCTTTTTTCTTGTTTTTCTTTCATTAGTATTAGTAACTAAATTCACGGTTATGACAAACAATGTAATCTATGCGCGACCCTTTAATTTAATTTTAAAGCTTTTAGTAGTTTAATTTTTAATCATTATTTTTATTTGTGAATTTCAATGCTTTAATGATCAATAATTTAATGATCGTGTGCATCTATAACGAGTTGAGAGGTGAGTTATAGATTCAGATCAAATGGTAAATTTGGGAGCTATTATAAAAGTGTAGACCTATTTTCAAATTAATGAGGTCGTTACATGGTTTCTTAAAGATTTATGGTGTTTAATTAAGGTGTTTTCAAATCTACATAGAGATATGGAATTGACTTATTCAAATAGAATCAATTCGAACTAGTGAGAGGTAAATTGAATACATTAGAAGAATTGATCGAAAAGTACTATAGTCTTGAATGTTGATTTGAAAATCAAAAGGAATTTATAAATGAAATTATAAGCCCTAGCATCCACATTCATACTTTAAAACTCGAATTTGGTAGATTGTGCACATTAGATTAATTTAGTTTGAATAAATAATTTAGATTACCAATCACAAATATATTCCTTGTTTTTTGTAGAATAAGAGTTAAAAATAATAAATTAGCTCATGGGAACGATAACTCAGATTTGTAGGTCCATTATGTTACTTGGTCTTTTTGTACACTTGTGTAATATAAAATCAATAACACTTAATATCATTTAGTAGGGATGATACTTTAGGTGACAAGGTCATGAGATGTAAGAGGACATTGTTGTCATATTCATAAATATTATGTAATAATATTTTTTTTTTAAGGAAACCAATTTGATCAATTGTTTCCTTAGTTGGGCCTTTTTAGGATCTTATGAAAATAGTACTCTTGTCATGATAAATTGTCATAGAACTCATTAATTTTATGTTAGTGTAATGATGGGAATATTGGTCCCAAAACCAATTTTACGCTCACTGAACCTATATTTCTAGCTACTCAATCAACCAAAGATATCCAATCAACATGGTAAAATATGCAGAACCACAAACAAGTAAATAAGTGGCAGAAAAATAAAGGACAAGAACACCAAAAATGGTCACCTAGTTCAGCAAAAAAATAAAAAAAAAAGGCCTAATCTAGGGGGCTCAGGATCAACTCAATTCACTATGTGCAAACCACATCACAGAGAGAGCAAAGTACATCGAATCACTGAGATATCAGTTTCATCCATCAATCCTCAAAGGATCTCCAAAACTCGACACAAACCCTATTTTCAAAATATCCAAAACAGAGCTACAATACATAGCTAATATCACAGGCCTAATGATTACTGTAGCAAGACACTTTTACAAGGACTTTCAGAGATTAAACACACTGGAAATCGTTCCAGAATCAGCAAAGAAGAAGGAGATGAATATGGCTTAGAGAAAGAAAAATATGAGAGAGTCTGAAAGATCACTAAACCAAAAAACCAATCTACTATCTTCTCACGAGACTTACCAAGAGTCATCTTAAGCCATGGAGATCATTGCCATTCATTAGATCCAACGGTTCATAGGCAAGCTTAAGAAACAGGGATCCAAGTATCAATATCTTAGACCAATTGTAGATTGCCACTTCGGAACTTCATTCCAAGCCTACAAAATAAATTACAGAAATGTCCCCATTTTAAATTGTATTTTGGAAAAACATGTTTCTCCTTCAATCTTCACCTTGGTTCTCAAAATACACTCAATCTTTTAGTTGGCGAATTGCACATTTATGGCAGGCTGATCATCATCATTGCCCAGGTACCTGCAAAAGAATTATCCATTATCAATAGACTTAATTGATAAACAAATGTTAAACATACTAATTGAAAGCATTTTAATTTTCATAAATATTAAATGGACATTCATCAACATGAATTTTCTCAAGATTAACTTCACTTGAAGCTGTCTTAACCTTTAGAAAATGATACTTTACCTTGACATAAATTTATCTCTCATGATGGACAAGATTTGTAATAAGCAATAATGCAATTTGACTAACAATTAGAGTAATAAGAGTATCATGCAGAAAATTCAAATCGCAAAAAATGCCTTTTCAAGCAAATGCATTCTTTTACGGTTTTCCGATTTATACAGTCATTCCCCAACATAAAAAAATAGGTGATGTTGGATTTTTAGTGATCTTTGTCACCCACAAAGTCAACATCTGCATATCCTATAAGGATCAACCCATCAAACCTCTTCAATATACAAATAAGGTACTTCTTCACCCCAAAGCCTAAGGGTAGACTCGTAGATATTTTCCTCCAATTCCCAAAGGAGGAAAGCAGTTTTAACATCTAGTGGTTCAAATTCCCAAATGAATTGAACAACTAATGCTAAAATCAATCTAAGTATTGTTTTATATTGGATGACAAGGGAAAATGTCTCAATATAGTCAAACCTCTCTTTCAATTTGTAAATCCCACTTGCATTGTACAATTCTTTGACCATTAGACAAATTAACCAAATTCCAATTCTTATCTTCAATTAAGGATTGCATTTCTTCCTTCATTGCCCTTATCCAGTTAATAGTTTTAGGCATATAGGTTCTGAATGTTCAAGGCCTTCACCTAAAACTAAGGCAAAATCAGTCAAGTTCTTAGACTCGTATCTTGGATTTGATTTAGTTTTCCTTCTTTCTCTATCCCTAACCAATTGGCAATCTTTGATAGGATCACTACAACAGTATCTTTTTACGACATTTATTTATGGCATGTATATAAGGCATGCCGTAAAAATTAATTATTTACGGCATGCATTAAATGTGTGCAGTAACAATCCAATTACATAAAGTATTTATGGCATGCATGTTGGACACACCGTAAAATCTTAATATTTGTTACTAATTCTCAAGCATGCCATATAAATAGATAAAGAAAATATATTTTTTTAAATGAACTATTTAGGGCATGCGTTAATTTATACCGTAAAAGATATATGGCATAAATGTTGCACACCGTAATGATATAACATAAAAAAGAGGTTTTCACCACATGCATTTCTGCATGTCGTTAAAAATCTTACGATATTTTTTTTCCTTTTCTTTTTTCTTTTCCATTTTGTTTGGTTTTTGATACCCAATAAATCCCGGGCTATGATATTAACGTGGGTTAATATTATTTAATAGACATAGTCCGACGAATGAAATAAGTCCAACAACCAAGTCCATGAGCTACACCTGGCCCAATTGTATTCCTTATGGATGACTTGAATCTTGTCCCGTTTACCCCTTTAATGGCCCAACTTAAAGCCTAACCCTAGAGTATATATTTGGCTATAACCTTAGCCACTTTCATATGATGTTTTGTGCGACTTTAAGAGAAGAAATAGTGAATCCCGGCTGCCCCCCTTTTGTGTGAGAAAAAAGTGTCCAGAAGTGTCCAGAACACTTGTATAACGTGTACAATTGGTGGTTCTTTCATAGTATATCTTTGTGGTGTCTTCTCTTAGCCTTTGTGATGATAAATTATCATCCTTTCTTGTCCTAAGTGGGTAAGATTGAATAGCAACCAAGGTGAATCAATTGGTTGTGGTTTGGAGCCGATTGGATTGGTTGTTGGTAGAGAAAGGTACGTTGGATTGAACCTGGAAAACCACCGTTTGAAGATCTTTTGAAAGAGCTTCCGCAACAATTGGTATCAGAGCTACAAGTGAAGGTTTTGGCTCGTGAAATCTACCAGAAATCGTCCAAAAAATTGGTAGAAACGCAGCAAAAATCAGATCGAAGAAGCTCTCCAAAAACTATTAAAATTAGTCTCCGTAATCCAGAAGGAGTTTGGGAAAACGGAGACCACTGGCGTGACGTGCAAGAGGAGGCAAACCCTGCAGGCTAGCGCGTGTCAGTCGAAGGCGGCGCGTGAGGACCACACGCAGAGGGAAGAAACGGCGAGTGCGGGCGCGTGAAGGATTTTCTGGCGACGGTCCCTTTAGGCAGTTTGTTCCTCATATTATTTCTGACATTTTTTGTATTGGAAGTTTTCTGGTTCAAGGTACGCAGTAGAATCTGGACAGCATTGTTCTTCGGGCGTTTGGGACTCGATCGTGATTTTTTGGTTGCTGCAGTTTTCAGAGACTTTAGGACGAATAATGATAGTCCTGAAGTGGTGAATCCGCGTCTCTCGATATTACAGACCTTTAGACATGATCCGCTCGGTATCATATCTTTTACTTTTTATTATTGCAGTTGAAATAAATGTGTACAGTAATTTATTTTTTGCGTTAGAGGTCATCGTGTGGGGTGACATTAGATTTGGGGTTACCATGAAGGGGTAACCATTGCCTGTTGCTAGACTTAGGAATTATTTGTTAATTATTTGCCTTAAATTCCTTGTGAATTCGCTGTCAATTTTTCTACATTATTAGAATTGCATGTGGCCTTAAGAAAGTTTACTAGACTATTCTATGTGAATTATGTTCATATTTTTCTTATGGTCATTATTTGGCATTGGTGGCAAATATAGGTCTAAGACAAATGTGAAAAATAATATATATTTTAACTGTGGTAAAATTTGGACATAGTTGAAAGAGATTGTCATAGGATGATAATAAAAGGAAAGATGAGGATAGAGACAAGGTGAATGTGACTTTAGGGTCAAGTAGTGATCCTAGTGAGGTTTATTGAGAGAATAAACCTGATTCTTGCATTGCATCTGTGTTTAATCCTTTCTGCATGTATGTGGTCACTTAATTCTGTTGCGATGTTGATATTACACTTTCAATATGTTTAATGTGTGTATTGCATGAATTAGAGTGACTTATTACTTTGTGTAATATATTTACATGCATAGTGGGTTAAGTTTTGTGGCGTACTCTATTTGCTCTGTGAGTGGTGTGAGAGTGTGGCAGTGAGAAGAAATTTGGGCAGCCGTTTTCTCTTCTTTATCTTTGTGAGTCTGTGTGGTTTGTGAGATTATATGAGGCAGCCATGTTAGGGTTACCTTCTTTATCTTTGTGAGCCTCCTTTGTGAGTGTTGTGAAGTAACCGACTCTTTCTCCAATTTTTCTTTGTGAGTACCACCTTCGCCATTTTCTTTATGGATTTTTTGGAACTTTGGTGATTGGAGTAATCTTTGTGGTCACCGAAAGGTGTTAATCTGCCATAGTGAGTTTGAGATGTATTAGTAGTGAGTTGGATGTCTTTTGGTAAGGTGTAGTATAGATGCCTAGGGGTACATGATGTTTTGTACCGGGGATGTGAAGTGTGACATTTGGATCACGAGTAGAGATGTGATCAAATGTCTAGAATCCTTTATCTGGAAAGAGACCCTGATCAGGTGGAGTGTGAGAGAGGCACTTCTATCACTTCTGTTAGGTGGAGACCCATTATCCACGTAGGTTGGGAGAAGTGATGTAGAGATAGAGGATTATCCCGTTGACTTAGGATCTATTGTGACTTGCCAGTTAGACATGAGTTGAGTGATCTGTCTAGTGAGCTTGGTGGGCGATGAGAGGAGATATGTGTTCTCGAGGTGTGATTAGCACGGAATGGGATAGGATAAGTATGGTGAGATCTTTTCTTAGGGTCATTTATATATGTGTTGCATATGCAGTTGACCGTGGTTTGATTGACTTGGTGTTAATCTATGGTTCTATGTGAACGTGTTTCTGAAAAGATCTGTGTGTGTTATCCTATAGTATATCGTCATCGCATGTGTATTTGCTCTTGATTGTTTACTGTTAAATATTTGTTTCTACTTGGGTGTTTTTAACCTTAGCCCCAATGAGTATATGGAGCAGGTATGGTATGTGTTTCAAGTTGGAAACACGAGGTAAGGTCTGTGTTCTAATTTTATTGGCTACCTTGATTATGCAAGTGTTAACTGTGTGTTTTGATTGCTTGCAGATTTATTGGGATCAAGGTGGAGATTTGTTGGATTTTTGATACCCAATAAATCCCGGGCTATGATGTTAACGTGGGTTAATATTATTTCATAGGCATAGGCCGATGAATGAAATAAGTCCAACAACCAAATCTATGAGCTACACCCGGCCCAATTGCATTCCTTATGGATGGCTTGAATCTTGTCCCGTTTACCCCTTTAATGGCCCAACTTAAAGCTTAACCCTAGAGTATATATTTAGCTATAACCCTAGCCACTTTCATATGATGTTTTGTGTGATTTTGAGAGAAAAAATAGTGCATCCCGGCTGCCCTCATTTTGTGTCAGAAAAAGGTGTCCAGAAGTGTCCAGAACGCTTGTATAACATGTGCAATTGGTGGTTCTTTCATAGTATACATTTGTGGTGTCTTCTCTTAGCCTTTGTGGCGATAAATCATCATCCTTTCTTGTTCTACATGGGTAATATTGAATAGCAAGCAAGGTGAATCAATTGGTTGTGGTTTGGAGCCGATTGGATTGGTTGTTGGTAAAGAAAGGTACGTTGGACTGAGCCTGAAAAACCACAGTTTGAAGATCTTTTGAAAGAACTTCCACAACACATTTCTTTCATTTTTCCATTCGTTTTCTTACCTTTCTCTTTAGCTTTTTTTCCGCCAAACCCTTCTTTCCTCCTCCGATAGCCTTTCCCTTTTCCCATTTAATCAGTGATCCAGTCGATCAGAGACTGGTTCAATCCATGATCGCACTGCTTTATTCTCTCTCACATCGTTCAATTGCTGGTTGCCGACTGCTGTTCATTTTTACTCTCGCCCGGCCTATCTCTTCTGATTTCCACCTCCGGTAAGTCGCCCTGCAGTTATTGTTCTGTCTTGTGTCTGGACCTGTTTGCTCGCCATTTTTCTCTATCTGTTCTCACCTGTGAAAACCTCTGTAAATTTTTACGATATTAATCATTTGTTTTGATTTATTTGTAGTCACATTGAGAAGCGTATTAATATTCAATGGGTTTGTAAGGGTTTGTGTTTTCTCCTTTGCTGGCTTAGAACTTCAACTGAATAATCTGTGATTGTATATTTGATACGCGGTGAATTATTTTTGGGCCTTTCTTGGTTTTTAGGTTTTATTCATATTATTTGTTTAGTTACAGTTAACGCGAGTCATATGTGATTCTAGATAGTGTAGCTGTGTTTGTAAACTGGGGCGAATTTAGCAGGCAGATTAAGTGTTAATATGAGCTACAATCTGAGTTTCTAAAATAAAATATTGACTACTATTATGCTGATTAATGTAAGCCAAACAGAGAAAAACATAATAGGTCTCTCATTATTGAGTTAGATAACAACTGAAAACCAACAAAAATTATATTAAAAATCAAGCACACGTTGCATTATAGTAAAAGGAAGAATAGTAAAAGGGCAAAACCAATAAAGATACACGGAAGTCACATATTTGTTATAGTAGACTGTCTTGAGAAATTTAATTCAGCCAATATTTCTATCTATTTGGTTTTTCGTGTTTCCTTGTGTAAATTTGTATAATTACTCTGGATCTAAAGTGAGTGGTTTTGTTCTTGAAAGTGATGATGTATAGAATATTCCCCTTCTCCCTTCAATCTTAAGCATTTTGTTTTTCTTGGCCTCATCATTTCCAGTATACAAATTGTGAAATTGGCTCAGAGGTTTTTCTCTTTGGAGTCAAGAGAACTATAGATTGTGTAATGGATCTTCAACAGGACGTTCTCTTGCATGAAAATAGGCTCAACATATAATAGGGATGAACTATGGCTTGGGTATTTATAATATGAATTATTTGAGGTTGTTTGACATTGTAAAAAGTCTCAAAATCGAAATCTAGGGTTTCACTGGGTATTCCATCCGCTTGAGCGCTGTCCAGGTGGCCAGCGAACTGTCCATTCACCGCTAAAATCATTCGAGCTCTCCTCAACTTGAATGGAATCAAAGTCAGGTCAAGAAAATCAAGTGATTATTTGCAGGCATTAAAGAAATGGGAAGGAATGTTAGATATTTATAGATCATATAAGGTGAAGCACATTTCTTAGCAGAAAGAGTTAAAACTTCAGGGTCCAACAATGGTCAGATCTATTAGAAAAAGTAGGAAATGCAAGACTCCGAGGAAGTTTTGCCAATCAAGATAAGTTTACTAGTTTTAGTCCTCTAGAGGAACCATGAAGAGAAGAGGCTACAAGAGAGAGCAAGGATTAGATGTATGTGCTATATCTTTATGTTTTCGAATTTTAGCTGATTAAATTTCAAGGATGAAATTCTTTTTAAGGAATAAGATTATTACACCCTACTTATTTTTAGTCAAAGTCAAGAGAGTGTTTGTTCAAACTCAAAGTAAATGAGGACTTAAACAAATAATTTTCATGAGGCCTATATTATAATTACACGTGCTTAAGGGTTACAGATAATATAATAAAGGAACGTAGAGATTTAGTTTCTATATTTAGTGTTAAAGGGCTGGAAGTTAATTATATGAAAATTAAGAACTTGACTTGTAATTATACAATATTAATGTATTAACATAAAAGGAAAATGGATACATTTTCTAATTGGGTATGGAAGAAATTAGAAGCAGAGAGAAACGGAAAAAGAGAAAAAAGGGAAAGAAGAAGAAAGGAAAATAAAATAAAGAGTAGCAATTGCCAGCTATCGAAGTGTAGGAGATGAATTGGATTTTCTTTCATATCCTATTCTTTTACAATATCAAGTGATTATTTCAGGAGCCAGCATAGAAGTGGAAAAATTGTACCTGCCCACCTAGTTCGTTGCAATCATTTGTGTGACTAGAAAAAATCACTTCTTCAGAAATAATCACTAATTTAATTTATATTATTTCTGAAGCTAATTATATGAAATGTTTATTTATTATAGTGCTTGCCCTAAATCATATTAGTTGCAAAAGGTACTTATGTTAGATAATTGACATAGACAGCATGATTTTCAAAATAAAATAAGATTTTTGTAAATAAATAGTTCTTTTTAAAGTCAAACACAATCAGCTAAGTCATTTCATTTGTATATTATGTCGGTATTAATTATTTCAGTACATTAAAAGTTAGTTTTAAAATTATTAGAAAGTATCCACATGATTTTATCCAGTCTGCACTAGTGTGAATGTGTTTCAAAGTGTATGATCATATTATAGTCTTTAGACAACTCTACTTCGCATATGACTAGAATTACATAATTACAATATTTCAGAATTTAAGAATTTTGAAATTATGAATAACCTTTCTATGTACATTGATATTAATCGATACATGGGTATAGTTATTTCAGGTACCGTTTGGTATTATTTTTCTACATTATTATAGTTTATCGGATTTCAAATTATAGATTTTAGTTGCTCAATTTAAAAAATAAATGTTTCACATTATAGAATTGTGAAATGACCGTTTTACTCAAATTTTTATTGATATCAGATTACTTATATTTAAAATAAGTTACAGTTGATTATTTAGAATAAAGAATAAATAATTTTACTAGTTGTCATAGAATAAATAAGAATTTTCAGCAAAAATGTATAAATGGGAAAATATGCTAATTTGTAAACTGTCCACTTACTGTGATACAAACTCATATATTATATCATCCTTTTTCTTAGCAGGTTGAGTTGGAGCAGCAATTGGAGCTGGTTGATCTGTCGAGTCGAATCACGTACCATAATCAATTGTATGACTCATTTTGTGAGTTCATGCAGTTTTAATTTCTTTTTGAGCACATATTTATTACTTATTACATCGAATAAGTCATTTGGAGTTATGTGTATTAGTCTAATGGGCTCGACACATATTATACTTATTTTGTGCATTTGCGACTTTTTCTCGTAAAGGAAATTAAATTTTTTTGTTGGCTCTTTATTTGATTACTACATATTAAAAGGGTCACGTATTCCACATTTCACATCATATGTGCATGCTTGGGAATTTTTTTTTTTTTTTCAAGTATGTTTAGTGCACATTACAAGGGGAACTCTATCAAATCTTTAAAAAAATTATTATAGTCGTAGCCGGTCGAAGTTAGTGTTGACGGAGGGTTCGGGCCTACTTGGCATTTACCATCGACGCACATCATGTTTCGGGTCCACTAGGATGATTCGGGATTGATTGTGTCACTACTGTCTTATACGTAGACTACTTCTAGGTGTATGCATAGATATTTAGGGCTTAGAGTTACTTTTTTTTGGGAGGGGGGAGGGGGGCAATTTTTGAAGTATTATGTTTGTATTTGAGTGTAACTTATGTGCATTATAAGTATATTAAAGTTATATTCTTGACATTAATAGATAAAAATGACATATTTTTAACGACGAGGTAAAAAGAAAACAAAAATAAATTTAATAACAAAATTAGTTACAAATTGTTGATGTTAATAATATATATTCTAAATGACTTTATTTTAAAAAAAATATTTGGTTTTTTATGAGATTTTAAGAACAAAAGTTTTGTTATTGGTAATCATCAACCATATTCTTGCCGTTTAAATGAAAAGTAACAACCAGATTTGAAGAATATGAACAACAATTTCTTTTTGCTTGTTGAATGTTTATTTTCAATGACAAACATACATTTTGTCGATAAATACATTTTATAATGGGCCTTTACGGCTATCCTCTAACAAATTTTTTTTGGCTTTTGATTATATTCCACGATAAAATTTTGACATTCACAATGAAAATTATTGCCATTAAAAGTAAATTTTGTAGAACTGCAAATGAATTCTCTATATTTAAAATTAAAAATAAAGAGCAAATCTGAATATCCTTATGTAGGGAATCAAAACTTGCTGTTTTATTGCACTTTTAGTACTATTCAATTTTTTGCAACTTTCTATGAAACTATTTGGTTTATAAAGAAAAATGAAGGAGAATGATAAAACGAAAGTGGGAAGGTAAGTTAAATAAGAGAAGAATTAGAAAGACATAATTAATGAATAAATACAATGGTATATATATATTTTTTTAATTTTTTATTTTTAAAAAAAAAATTTTTTTGCTCCATCATATTTTAAGCAGGGGCGGACGTAGAAATTTCGAGTTAGGGGACACAATTAAACTCTGTACAAATCAAATACTTTGTTATTGATTTTTGAATGATTTATACTTGATCCGAGAAAATGCAAATTTACATTTAAAAAACATTTATTCATTAATATTTTACTCATAATTTTTATCCATTTGATTTCGAACAATTATTTATATTTTGCTCATCACAAGAAAATTCATATTTATACTTAAAAAATGTATAATGTATTTAATACTTTAATCAACTCAAGTGACCGAAAAGAAAACATATGTCCAATATTCAATCAAATAAATAAAATTTGTTAGATATAAGTTAAATTGGATATAATCAGCTCAAACACATTCTATGTACACAAATAGGATAGGAGAAAATGCAAATTTAAATTCTAATTAATTGAAAATTTGATTCAAAAGTAAAAATTTGTAGTAGATATGATAATTTGTATAAAAAAAATTAAACAAATTTTAAAAAATTAGAAGAGTTAAAGGTTTTGGTAAGAGAAAAGAAAAAAAATTCAAATTTATTGTGATTTTGCCCCTATTTAATGGGGATTAAAATTAAATTTTTAGTAAATTTTGCTAAAAATTAAAAGGCTAAGGATTTCATGAAAATATATTATTAAAATTAATTATTAGATTTAAATTAAAATTTAGATTTCAATTGATACCAAACAGGAAAGGAAGAAGAGTAACCTCAAATTTTGGAGGGTCACTTGACCCTGTAGGACCCCTTGGGTCTGCCACTGATTTAAGTAATTTGCCTATTAATATATTAATATGGAAGTAAGAAAATGACATAAAAAGCTATACTTTTGAAATGTTTTTAATTTTTTCTCTCACAGCCTTATCAAAAACTTTAATCAATTGATGTGCGTTTATAACACGGTGGAGCAATGAAGTATATTGGTGGCAATAAATATAAAGTGGGTTGTTAAAGTTGTATTAAAGGTCTCACTTATTATTTTCAAAATATGTAACAGAAAAGACATTTCCACTTAGATTCATTTTGAACATTTGAATAGAAATATGACACGGAGAAAGGTAAGTAGTTTAATCACATGAAGAAAGTAAATGAACTACTTTTCCACTTCTACTAGTTAATTAATTAAATCAACGCTGTGTGGAAAATTAACGAAGTCATGACTATTTTAAATTGTACTATATTGACTATTTATGTTTGATGCCCAATCTTTATTCCACATTGCACTTGCTTTCTTCTTCTTTTCAGTAAAATCAAAAGTTAGACAAAAATTTTCACTCGGTGGAATGGCTTTTGAAACACATTTCCAATTAGGGCCCCCGTTCATGTTTTGGGAAAAATGTAATTTGGAATAGCAATTTTTGAAGAATGTGTGTTTAAAAATATGAAAAGTTTTAGATTTAAATATAATATTATTTTATTAAAGAGCATGTGCTTGAAAAGAAGAGAGAAAAATACGTTTTGAATAAAATGGAGCCCAAACATGATGTCAGATTCATTTTGGTCTTTTGAAAAGAAGAGAGAAAAATGTGTTTTGAATAAAAATGGAGTCCAAACATGATGTTAGATTCATTTTGGTCATTTGAAGAGAAATATTTTATGAAGGAATATCTTCAAGCTGTTTAATGACATGAAGACCGAGTCATTGTTTAATGGAGATGTCTTTCAAAAGCCATTCCACCGAAAGAACAATTTTTTCTTACTTTTTATTCTACTGAAAAGAGGAAGAAAGTGCATAGCGGAATAAAGATTCAAAATCATAATTGATGAATTCTAAAATTGAAAAGTTGTGGATCTCATGAAATGTGTAGTTAAAAACAAGTTTTATGAAAAATAAAGGCCAAACAGATGGGACGAATAGAGATTTAGTTTAACTTTAGAAAAAATTGTATGAGTTTTGAACGAAATCAACATTTATATTAACATCCACTTGGCAAATTTATAAATGATTTATAAAGAGTAATAATAGTGGATCCCATGAAACTTATGGATAATAATGTTAGTAGCTATGAATGTGTGTTTGGAATTAATGTTTGAGTGATTGAATTTATAAATCATTCATAAATTTGAATAGGAGATAATTTCTTTTACTACACGTTTGCATCTATGTTTTCGTCTATCTTTTTTTGGTAAGAGATACACTTGGATAACATATTGAAGACGAGGTTCTTAATGTACGATGTTCTTGCCGAAAGAAAATTGCAATGTTGACACATAGACAATGAAACTTATCTTATTTACAGATTGAGAAGTTATAGAATATAAACTTTGTATGTTAATAGTGTCTGTATATGAATTGATTTTTACAATGTTCTGGCGTATCAATGAAGATGTTTGAAGGAAGATGATCCCTTCTTTCAATGGAGTTGGCGAGGGGTGGGTTGAAGGTCTTATAAAACCGTTTTAACTCCTTTAACGTGGTCACTTGAGATTGTACTATGTTCTTTAGTATTGCTAAGCCTTGACAATAAAATCTAATTCGTTCTCTTTACAATTCATTCAAATTTGAATATAAATAAATAAATTACTCTGTTAGTTATTTTCAATTCAAGTTTGCTATTTCTCACTTCTAAAAAATTTTAAATGTCTAATCTTACCTGAGAAAATAAATTTGATTACATAGTATGATAGCATCGTAACCTAAATCTTATCTAGTTTTCATCGAATAAAGTCATTTTAGTTTTTTGTACAAGTCAATTAAAAAATTGAAACTAAAGTCAAATAAATGTCTTTTAATAAATAAAAAAAATAATTTAATAAATTAAAGTCAAATGAGAGGTTTTTGAAAAAGGGAAATTAAAAAAAAAAACTAATAAATCACGTCTAGGCTATGTGCCTAGGCACGATTAAGTTCAAATTAGTAGTTGATTGTTAATTCGCCCTTAGTGTAGAGGTAGAGCGTTTTGTCAGCACCTCACAGACGATGTCATCACCTAAATGTATCTTTTAGAACACTGGTAATGCAAACTCATCCTATTCACACCAAATCAATCGAGTTCAAAGTGGCTAACGCAATAATTGATACGCTTTGCTAGCACCTTGTCAAGCTTGGACTGTCACCAACTGGGGGATTTCTCCCCAGGTTTAGGTATATAATATAGGGTAGAAATCTCCCAGATGTTCTTGCATAAATCTTGGTATCTCTTATCCGATGTTTTTCATGTACGAAATCCGAATTTAAAGTTCTAAATATATAAAGCTAGAATTTTCTCGCTAAAGTTTGGTTCTCTCTTACTTGACATAGATTATTCAAGTTGATAAACCAGATTTACCATCGATTTGGTTCCGTCAAGAAACTACAGTTTCAAACATTTCGTTTTGTTGGGAAACTCATTACTAAATTAAAAATCTTACAAATAAAAATCTCGATTGGATCGAAAATGAACACACTGGAGTTTTAGGATCTGAGAAAAAAATTTGGATCCAATTTTTTATTTTATTTTTAGTTTCTGCGATTTTTGGCAGTTTTTTATGGAGGATGGTTGTGGGGTGGTAGTGGCAGCGCCATTACACTTTTGTGATTGAGTAGGCCATTAAGTTTAGTGTGTAGATGGTAGACGTGATGGTGGAAGGTGTGGGTGTGTTTGATAATGATAGTGTCGACGGAGTAGGGATTTGAGGATGGTGACTATATAGGGTTGGGGTAGGTTGTTGAGGTTTGTGGTTAGGTCAAATTAGGAAGATGATTTTTTTTAAAAAAATTTTAATTAATTAAATGTAAAAGGACCTATTTATCTTGCATTAAAGTGATAAAATTAAGATAAAATGTTTGACTTTTGATCAACTAACATGCTTTTGAATGTAAACCTTTGAAGGTCCTTTCGACGCACATTTATTAAAAGGTTTAGGTTATAGGTGCTAAGATTACAAGTTTTAATAGATGGTGAACCCCTTTAAATTATTTTTACAACATTTTAATATTTATTAAAATCAAATTAAATGAAAAAGTTAGAGTGAAAAAAACAATCAAATTCTCGAAATCAATAATTTATTTTTGCCTCAGGCTTTTTTTTTTCTACATTTATTTTCACATAGCAATATTTAAATATTTTGAATTTGTAATTTTGAAACCAAGGGAACAATTTTACGGATGTGTATCTTAGGGGCCATTTGGGAGTGATTTTTCACCCCTAAAAAATTGATTTTTTGACCATTATATCACTATTTCAGTCGTAAAGTTTGACTTCTTCTCTCACAGGTAGCCCCCACTTTTTTCCTAACGGTCAAAAAATTAAGTCTCAAAATCACTCTCAAACGGGGCCTTAATCTACTTTGACTTACGATGTCTTTAGAAAGCCAAATATCTTAAGAAGTCATTAAGTTTTTAATTTTTTTTTTTATATTTTTGAACTGTGAATCCATAAATTACAATTTCATAGCACTTTCATAGAGTTAAAGGGCTGAAAGTTATATTATAAGAAGATTAAGGTCTTGACTTGCAATTATACAATATTAATGTATTAACATAAAAGGAAAATGGATACATTTTCTAATTGGGTATGGAAGAAATTAGAAGCAGAGAGAAACCGAAAAAGAGAAAAAAAAGGAAAGAAGAAGAAAGAGGAGAGCAAGTTCTAGCTATCGAAGTGTAGGAGATGATATACACTTCATCAAGTGTTGGATTTTCTTTCATATCCTATTTCTTTTACAATATCAAGGATATACACTTCATCAAGTGTTGGATTTTCTTTCATATCCTATTTCTTTTACAATATCAAGTGATTGTTTGAGGAGCCAGCATAGAAGTGGAAAAATTGTATTTGTACCCGCCCACCTAGTTTGTTGCAATCAATTCTGTGACTGGAAAAAATCACTTCTTCAAAAATAAGCACTAATTTAATTTATATTAGTTCTAAAGCTAATTAGATGAAATGTTTATTTATTATAGTGCTTGCCCTAAATTATATTAGTTGCAAAAGGTACTTATTTTAGATAATTGACTTAGATAGCATTTTAGATAATTGACTTAGATAGCATGATTTTCAAAATAAAATAAGATTTTTATAAATAAATAGTTCTTTTTAAAGTTAAACACAGTCACCTAAGTCATTTCGTTAGTATATTATGTCGGTATTAAATATTTCAGTGCATTTAAAGTTAGTTTTAAAATTTCCAGAAAGCATCCACATTATTTTATCCTAGTCTACACTAGTGTGAATGTATTTTCAAAGTGTATGATGAGATTATAGTCTTTGGACAACTCTACTAGCATATGACTAGAATTATAGAATTACAGTATTTTAGAATTTAAGAATTTTCAAATTATGAATAATCTTTCCATATACATTGATATTAATCGGTACATGGGTAAGTTTATTTCCGGTACCTTTTGGTATTATTTTTCTATATTATTACAGTTTATTAGATTTCAAATTATCGATTTTTGTTGCTCAATTTAAGAATAAATGTTTCACATTATAGAATTGTGAAATGACTATTTTAATCAAATTTTTAATGATATCAAATTACTTATATTTAAAATAATTTACAGTTGATTATTTTGAATAAATAAGAAATGATTTTACTATCCATCGTGTTTCAATCTTAAAAGTAATTATCAGAATTTAGAATTGCTAAAAGTTGTATTTTTTCAGCAAAAATGTATAAATAGGAAAATATACTTATTTGTAAACTGCCCACTTACTGTGATACAAACACATATATTATATCATCCTTTTTCTTAGCAGGTAGTAATTGAGTTGGAGAAGCAATTGGAGCTGGTTGATCTGTCGAGTCGAACCACTTACCTTAATCAATTGTATGACTCATTTTGTGAGTTCATGTAGTCTCAATTTCTTTTTGAGCACATATTTATTACTTATTACATCAAATAAGTCATTTGGAGTTATATGTATTAGTCTAATGGGCTCGACGTATATTATACTTATTTTTTGCATTTGGGACTTTTTCTCGTAAAGTAAATTAAATTTTTTTGTTGGCTCTTTATTTGATTACTACATATTAAGAGGGTCACGTATTCCACATTTCACATCATATGTGTATGCTTGGGAAAATTTATTTCTTTTCAAGTATGTTTAGTGCATATTACAAGGGGAACTCTGTCAAATCTTTTAAAAAATTATTATAGTCATAGTAGGTCGAAGTTAGTGTTGGTGGTGGGTTCAGCACGTACTTGGCATTTACCATTGACGCACATCATGTTTCCGGTCCACTAGGTTGATTCAGGATTGATCGTGTCACAATTGTCTTGATACGTAGACTCCTTCTAGGTGTATGCATAGATATTTAGGGCTTATAGTTCTCTTTTTTGGAGGGCGGGGGTGGGGGCAATTTTTGAAATATTATGTTTGTATTTGAGTGTCACTTATGTGCATTATAAGTATATTAAAGTCATATTCTTGACATTAATTGATAAAAATGACATATTTTTAACGACAAGGTAAAAACAAAACAAAACTAAATTTAATAACAAAATTAATTACAAATTGTTGATGTTAATAATATATATTTTAAAGGACTTTATTAAAAAAATATTCGGTTTTAAGAACTGAAGTTTTGTTATTGGCAATCATCAACCACATTCTTGTCGTTTAAATGAAAAGTAACAACAAAATTTGAAGAATATGGACAACAATTTTTATTATTTATTCATTATTATTTTTTTAATTTTGTTGTTGTATGTTGAATGTTTATGTTCAATGACAAACATACATTTTGTTGATAAGTACATTTTATAATGGGCCTTTACGACTATCTTGTGACAATTTTTTGGGCCTTTGATTATATTCCACGATAAAATTTTGACATTCACAATGGAAATTATTGCCATTAAAAGTAAATTTTCTAGAACTGTAAATGAATTCTCTGTATTTAAAATTAAAAATAAAGAGCAAATTTGAATTTCTTAATGTAGGGAGTCAAAATTTGCTATTTTATTGCACTTTTAGTACTATTCAATTTTTTGCAACTTTCTATGAAACTATTTGGTTTATAAAGAAAAATGAGGGAGAACGATAAAATAAAAGTGAGAAAGTAAGTTAAATAAGAGAAGAAGTGGAAAGACATAATTAATGAATGAATACGATGGTGACTACGATTTCTACGATTTTTTCTTTTCTTTTTCCATTTTTGCTCCATCACATTTTAAGTAATTTGTCTATTTATTAATATGGAAGTAAGAAAATGACATAAAAGCTATACTTTTGAAACATTTTTTATATTTTTTCTATCACAACCTTATCAAAAACTTTAATTAATTGATGTGCGTCTATAATACGATGGAGCAATGAAGTATATTGGTGGCAATAAATATAAAGTGGGTTGTTGAAGTTGTATTAAAGGTCTCACTTATTATTTTCAAAATATGTAATAGAAAAGGCATTTCCACTTAGATTCATTTTGACCATTCGAATAGAAATATTACACAGAGAAAGGTAAGTTGTTTAATCACATGAAGAAAGTAAATGAACTACTTTTCCACTTCTACTAGTTAATTAATTATATCAACGCCGTGTGGAAAATTAACAAATTCATGACTATTTTAAATTGTACTATATCGACTATTTATGTTTGATTCTCAATCTTTATTCCACTTTACACTTACTTTCTTCTTCTTTTTAGTATAATCAAAAGTTAGACAAAATTGTTCACTCGGTGGAATGGCTTTTGAAATACATTTCCAATTAGGGCCCCATTTAAGTTAATTTTTGGGAAAAATGTAATACGGAATAGTAATTTTTGAAGAATATGTGGTTAAAAATATGTAAAGATTTAGATTTACGTACAATATTATTTTATTGAAGAGCGTGTGCTTGAAAATAAGAGAGAAAAATGCGTTTTGAATAAAATGGAGCCCAAAAATGATGTTAGATTTATTTTGGTCATTTGAAAAGAAGAGGGAAAAATGCGTTTTGAATAAAAATGGAGCCTAAACATCATGGTAGATTCATTTTGGTCATTTGAGGAGAAATATTTTATGAAGAAATATCTTCAATCTGTTTAATGACAGGAAGACCAAGTCATTGTTACTTGTTAGGTTAATTATCCTCTGTTGATATAAATTTTTCACTTATAATTTATATTCAAGTTACTTTTTAATAAGTAGTAAGTCCAATCGTTAATAATAATTAGAGGCGAAAAGAAATGGGGAAGAAAATGCTGCTTATAAATAATCAATAAAACAGCCGAAATAATTAGTGGTATCAATCGAGTCACTCATCGTTGAAAAAGATACAAAAGGGCCCACTTATGGGCATGCATTGTCCTAAATTTTGTATACAACTAGTCTCAATCCATTTTGGATCACATGTCTATCTCCAATTGGGACAGGACGAAGATTGTATTATTTTTGAATTTTATTTATTTTTCTACTTGCGGGATATAGTACCAAATCCTGTATGTAGATTGAGATTAGTTAAGCAATCTTCTAGATCTATCTCTATAAATCAAGTTGCTTCTCCAACCGCAATTTCAATGATTGAAACGTAGAAATGTCGTTTTCTATTAATAATATGTCTTATACATATAATATCAGGAATGCGACAATGCCCCCACTATCATATTGTGAACACACAGTTCATCTTCATTTATTATAAAATTAAACCTTTTGATTTTCCATCAAATCAAAGATTTCAACTCCAAGAGACTTGGTTCAATCTATATAAGAATTAATCAAGCTTACATACCTTGTAAATATATTTGAATTCAAAACTTTCAAGCCATGTCATGTACACTTTCTCTTTTAAATTCATATTAAGGAACACAATTTTGACATTATTTTGCCACAACTTATCGTTATGGTATGCAGCTATTGCAAGCAAAATCCAAATGGATTTCAACATGACTACAGGTGAAAAAGTTTTATCAAAGTCAACACCTCATCTTTATTCGTAACCTTTCGCTATTATCCTTGCTTTATATGTATGGATATTCTCATCCACGTCGACCTCTTATCAAACATTGAAAGATCACTTTACCCTTTATTAAATTGGTCCAATTAAAGTTAAACGTTTGACTTTTGATTAATTGACTTGTGGCTCCATCCGATTTGCACAGGTGGTAAACCAAGGAAGAAGGTCGCCACTCCTCAAAATTAGTCGAACGAAATTTAGACACTTGAATTATCAAAAAAAAAAAAAAGTGAGATCACATATATCGACAAAAACTTTAATGGATGGTGAACCTCGTTAAATATTTACACACATTTAATTATGTGTTAAAATTAAATTAAATGAAAAAGTTAGAGTGAGAAAAACAATCAAATTCATGAAATCAATAACTTACTTTGGGCATAGGATATTTTTCTGTTCTACCTTTATTTTCGTATAGCAATATTTACATATTATTGAATTTGTAATTCTGAACTAAGTGATCAATGTAACTAGATCTACTTTTTTTCTTTTTCTGTAGTATGTAATTTGTATAGATAATTATCAATAAAAGTTTATTTTTCTCTTTTTCCCTGAACTTTGTCTGTTATAATTTGTATCCAAGATACGAAAATTTCAATCTATGTGTTCTTTACGCAGCAAATGTAATAATTAAAACCCATATATATTTTGTACAAGATTCATATAAATATTTTCAGAAAGTTATAACCACAGGTTTTTCTTTAATAGTACGACGTGATTTATAGTACGGTGATTTAAGTAAAGTTTATTTTGTCAAGGTCGTCTGAACTGGATACTGGAATCTGAGTTAATTACCAGCAATGATTGATAATGAAGAATGATATTTACTCTAAAAGACAAATCTTGACTTATGAAGTCATTAGCATAGTAAAAATCTTAAAGTTCCTGCCTCCTCCCCCCCTCCCCCCCAACAAATTATGAATCTATAAATTGAACTTTCATGGCATGATAATTTATCCAGAAATCCTAGCACAACCATGATAAAATACTATAGTTTCGCACTTTTCTTCTTCCTTATCTTTATTGAAGCTGTAGCTTCTACTTCTTTTGCTGAAGCTAATGCTTTGCTGAAATGGAAAGCCAGTTTTATAAATCATAACAACTTGATACTAAAATCATGGAATCTTGATACTAAGGATTCCGCCAATCTTTCTAGCGGTCCAAAATCAAGTTCCAGTCCATGCAATTGGTTTGGAGTTTCTTGTATCAACGGAAGTGTCAATAGGCTGAACCTCACAAATGCAAGCATTCAAGCCTTCTTCTATGAGTTCCCGTTCTCATCTTTCCCAAATCTTGCTTATATAGATCTCTCACTCAACCGCCTCTTTGGCATCATTCCACCTCAAATTGGTAAATTCTCCAAACTTGTCTATCTTGGTTTATCAACCAATCAGCTTATAGGAACTATCCCAGCACAAATAGGAAAGCTCTCAAAACTCAACTATCTTGATTTATCAACCAATCAGTTTACAGGTCAAATTCCAGCTTCGTTGAGTGGATTAACTAGTTTAAGAACTCTGTATCTCCATATTAATCAACATTCTGGTCCCATTCCTCCTGAGTTGGGGAAGTTGACTACGCTGCAGGACCTTGCATTGAGCAAGAATCATCTAACGGGTCAAATTCCAGCTTTGTTGAGTGGATTAACTAGTTTAAGAACTCTGTATCTCCATATTAATCAACTTTCGGGTCCCATTCCTCCTGAGTTGGGGAAGTTGACTACGCTGCAGGACCTTGTATTATGCAAGAATCATCTAACGGGTCAAATTCCAGCTTTGTTGAGTGGATTAACTAGTTTAAGAACTCTGTATCTCCATACTAATCAACTTTCTGGTCCCATTCCTCCTGAGTTGGGAAAGTTGACTATGCTGCAGGACCTTGCATTGAGCAAGAATCATCTCACAGGTCAAATTCCAGCTTTATTGAGTAGATTAACTAGTATAAGAACTATGCATCTCTATAATAATCAACTTTCTGGTCCCATTCCTCCTGAGTTGGGAAAGTTGACATCGCTCCAGGACTTTGGAATTGAGCAAAAATCATCTCATGGGTCAAATTCCAGCTTCATTGAGCAGATTAACTTGTTTAAGAACTTTGTTTCTCCATACTAATCAACTTTCTGGTCCCATTCCTCCTGAGTTGGGAAAGTTGACATCGCTCCAGGACTTGGAATTGAGCACAAATCATCTCACGGGTCAAATTCCAGCTTCATTGAGCAGATTAACTTGTTTAAGAACTTTGTTTCTCCATACTAATCAACTTTCTGGTCCCATTCCTCCTGAGTTGGGAAAGTTGACATCGCTCCAGAACTTGCAATTGTGCAGGAATCATCTTACGGGTCAAATTCCAGCTTCGTTGAGCAGACTAACTTGTTTAAGAAATCTGTATCTCTATGCTACTCAACTTTCTGGTCCCATTCCTCCAGAGTTGGGGAAGTTGACATCGCTCCAAGGCTTGAAATTGAGCTCGAATCATCTCACGGGTCAAATTCCAGCTTCATTGAGCAGATTAGCTAGTTTAAGGACTCTGTATCTCCATACTAATCAACTTTCTAGTCCCATTCCTCCTGAGTTGGGAAAGTTGGCATCGCTCCAAGACTTGGATTTGAGCATGAATCATCTTACGGGTCAAATTCCATCTTCGTTGAGCGAATTAACTAGTTTAAGATTTCTGTATCTCCGTATTAATCAACTTTCTGGTCCCATTCCTCTTGAGTTGGGAAAGTTGACATCACTCCAAGAGTTGGAATTGGCCACAAATAATCTCACAGGTCAAATCCCAGCTTCATTCGGGAATCTCAGCCATTTAAAACTTTTTGGTCTATCTCAAAACCAACTCTCTGGTTCCATTCCAAGTGAACTAGGGAAATTGAAGAAACTGGTCAATGTATCTATGTTCTCTAATCGTTTTTCAGGTGATTTGCCAGAGTTATGTGGTGGAAGAGTATTAAAAATATTTATTATGAGCTTCAATAGACTTTCAGGTCCAATCCCTGAAAGCTTGAGAAAATTCTCCAGTTTAGTTAGATTTCGGCTTGATCACAACCAGCTTTCTGGAAATATTTCTGAAGAATTTGGTGTATATCCAAATTTGACCTTTATGGACCTAAGTAGCAATAATTTCTATGGTGAACTCTCAAACGTCTGGGGTGGCAACAAACAACTTCAAGCTTTGAAAATTGCAAAGAATAACCTTACAGGGAGCATTCCTCGAGAATTTGGAAGTTTAAGTCAACTGCAAGTACTCGATCTTTCTTCAAACAAGTTGCGTGGGAAGATCTCGAAGGAAATTGGAAAGTTAACTTTAATTCTAAATCTATATTTAGAGGATAACCAACATTTTGGAGGTATACCTGAAGAATTGGGATCGCTTTCATATCTAGAAAACCTTGACCTTTCTAGAAATGGACTGACAGGTCAGATACCTGGAAATTTAGCGAACTCTAAGCAGTTGCATTACTTGAATTTGAGCTTCAACTATTTAAGCCAGAGAATCCCTCATCAGCTTGGTAAGTTGATCCATGTGTCTGAGTTGGATATGAGTAATAATCTACTCATCGGTGAAATACCATCTGAACTACGATTTTTGACAAGCCTGGAACTATTAAACCTCTCCCACAATCACCTCTTGGGACTCATTCCTAAGAGTTTTGAAGAAATGCCAGGCTCAATGGACATTGATATATCTTATAATCAGTTGGAGGGTCCAGTTCCTAGCGGCAGAGCCTTTCGAAATGTCTCCATAGAACAACTACAAGGGAACAAAGGATTGTGTGGCAATATTGTAGGATTACAACCATGTAAAAGCCTTTCCGGAGTCAAAAACAAGAAGACGTGGAATGAGCACAGACTCGTTTTGACAATTGCAACCCCTCTTATTTATGCTTTACTTCTATTTGCATCCATTGGGATCCTCATTCTGTATAAATGCAGAAAGAATAATCCAATGAAAGCAGATGATGATTTGCTCATTGTACTCAATGGAAAACTCACTTATAAAGACATCTTTGAGGCCACAAATGGATTTGATCCAATTTTTTGTATTGGAGAGGGAGGATTTGGAAAGGTTTACAAGGCACAACTTTCATCAGAAAAGACAATAGAAGGGAAAAGACTTCATTCCTCATCTGAAATGGTTACAGTGGTAGTCAAAAGACTTCATTTATCATCTGAAATTGCAAACTTTGAAGCTTTCCTAAGTGAAATAAAAGCATTGACAGAAATCAAGCACCGGAACATTGTGAAACTTTATGGCTTCTGCTCAAATGATCAAAGCTCACTTTTGGTCTATGAATACCTTGATAGAGGTAGTTTAGCGAAAAATCTAAGCATGGATGAAGAAGCCAATAAATTGGATTGGCGTACGTAAAAGGGTTAATATCCTGAAGGGCGTGGCTCATGCTTTGTCTTACATGCATCATAGTTGTTCTCCTCCAATCGTTCATCGAGACATATCCAGCAACAACATTTTGCTTGATTCACAGTACGAGGCTCATGTTTCAGATTTTGGCACTGCTAAGTTTCTAAAATGCGATTCATCGAATTTCAGCACTCTTGCAGGCACATATGGTTATTTCGCTCCAGGTAATTTTTTTTTCCAAAATTTTATTCACGGAATATATATACATGATTTTGATTGTATTCTTTCCCTTTTTTTTGGGCAGAACTTGCATACGCAATGAAGGTTACTAAAAAGTGTGATGTGTATAGCTTTGGAGTGTTAGCATTGGAAGTGATCAAAGGAAAGCATCCTGGTGAATACATTCAATATGTAACACCTCCATCAAATGGAGATTTACGGATGGAAGATTTGTTGGATCCACGCATTCTTTATCCCACTCGAGAAGAAGAGGTGATTTTGATGTCTGTTGTTAAACTTGCAATTGAATGCCTGCACTCCAATCCACAACATCGCCCAACTATGTATACTGTTTCTGATATGCTAGTGCACCTACCACCTTCTCATGTGTGATGTCTGGGTAAGTAAAGAAATGAATTGTTTTTATGTATTTTGTATATTTCATGCATTACTGCAACTATGGTTTTTCTAGGCAAAGATGTTTTCTTCTTGTTTTAATTTAGGTTTGCTATGCATGTTTGTTTCGCGAGATTGGCTTGCAAGTTCATGTGAAATTGTTACATTTATTCTTGAAACTCATGCATATCTATTACTCTTTGTAATATGACATTGTAGTTTCCTGATAAAATTAAATAATAATACAATAGTTTATATTATTATTTTCTTTTTATTGCATCTTTTCACCCAACACTGATGCCATCCCTAACAACGCACTCTTAGAGCAAGTTGCGTGTCAAGAACAATTGTCGTACAATTAGGGCAAATTTGAGACCTCCCCTTAGGTTTTCAACAAGTTTAGAGACATCATCTGGGTTCAAAAATTACTAAAACCTTTCTTATTTCAAGTTTGAATAATTGATATCTCCCATGAAACCCCAATCGTTTTAAATACACAAGCCTCCCATATTTTGAATTTGAGTGACACATATCTACCCCTATAAAGTTTAATAGATTGTTGAATAACACAAACTTCCCTTTCTTAAATTATTATTAAAGTTAAAGTTTGTATTCATTAGATTCTTGAAGGTAAACTAACTTAGAGCTTTTGCTTTTGCAGGTGATTTTCGATTTCATGTATTATCTTTAATAATTATGTCAATGTGCTGTGTTTATGTGTGTATATGTAATGGGGCTTTGAAATAATGGAAATTGTTTAGACTAATTTTGTATTGACATTGATTTGACCTACCTTCTGTAATAGTAAGATATTCGATCTATTTATATTGAGGGGTTATTATCTTGGAAATGGTGACTCTACCCATGGAAAAACAAAATTATGGGGATATAGTAGACTATTCGTAAGCCTGAAAATACTACAAGGTGCTCGAAAATTGTCAAAATAATAGAATAAGAGGATCAATATGACTACAACCCAATTTCCTTCCTTAATGAATGCGATTTTCTTCAAAACTTTTTCTTTCTGGCCAAGTTCTCTATGTTCAGTCTCATGCTGTTCAGATGTTCATTGACTATAAATTCAAAACAATATTGTGAATTTCATTCATTGTCACTCAGTTCCATTATGTTAATTTGATCAGTTATTATTTAGAATAGTCTAGTAAAATCAAATTTTAGATGGCTTCCTTTACCAAATTCACGTACTTCGTTGAAATCCAATGACTAAGAAAAGAAAATTGAATTCACAAGAAAACATCAATCACTATTCTTAATTGTGGATTTATTTTATGTCAAGTTAGATGGATTTGTACATTTGAATATGGTACATATGAGGTGGTCCCTTTGTTGTACAAACTTGGAATGTGCATAGCAAATGACCTTAATTGTTTATAGAACCTTATTTGATGAACATGCGGTCCAGAGTCTTTAGCAAGTGACTGGGTCATTTGGATAAGAGTGCAACATATACCATTCGTTGGTGATAATGTTTTAGTGGACTATATTCAATCTGAATCAAGCATCCCAATATTTTACTTTAAATAAATAAAGTCAGAATAAGAAACGAGACTTTCAAAATAATATTTTATGTTAAATAAATAAAGTCTCAGAATAATATTTTATGTGGAATAAATAAAGTCAGCGTAGAGGATTATAATGTCCCTAACACAGTACTTCATTTTACCATGGATAATTTATGTTGAAACAACAGTTTTCTTTCGTTGCACCACTTATTAATTGTAGTCAAGCCCTTAATGTTTTCATACTGGCACACTTAGGTCCCTACATTATTTTATTGCAATCCTATTCTTAATCTTTCGTTAATTAGCACATTTTGTCTTTGAAAATTGTTTATATAGAGTATTCTAATAGTTTGCTTTAATTTTTGCATTTGTTGTTTCTTTTCTTATTTAAAATTATGAGAGGCAGATAACTTATTTTTACACCATTTAACGGACTTTTTGAGAAAAATATGTTATGAGGACAAAATGGGCTAATTAATTAAAGGTTAATAATAAAATGTGATGAAAAAAGGTTTAGGACTTGAGTATGATAATAAGCAAAGAATAATTTTTAATACGATTAAGAAGTGGTGCAATGGCATGACAATGTAACTACCTTAACAAGAAATATGGAACAGACTTCCTTAAAAAGAAGAAAGGAGAAAAGAAAAGAAAAAAAAGAAAAATAAAAGTGAATGAAGAGTATGTTGGTCAATAATACAGGACCTGTTTCACAAGTCCCTGCTAGGTAAAAAACAAGTGGGGCCAAAACTTTTTTTTAAATACATGTGGGGCCCACCCCCCAAACAATGAGAGGCCTGGAAGGCCCCTGTGAAGATAAAACATGTACGTGCAGGTATTTTCATGCTACAATCCATCCCCACCACAACTTCTCTGTGCAACCCACCACATTCCCGCTCTCCTCTTTCCAGTATTAAATCACATTATCGCTGTATTGCTTGTTGGAAAATGATTTTTATTTTATTTAATTTTATTTTTGAGTGGGATTCATTTCAATTCTTTGGAAGATCAAAGTTTTCCTCTGCGAAAAAATTGAAATCATATATTTACTTTGTCAAAATGATGCTCGTGTGAATGATAAATTGAAGGTCAATTTATACTGATTGGAAGTGGTTGTTAGAAGGAAAGCAAAATTATAGTTTGTCTCATATAGGGAAAAAGAGAAGGCAATTGAACTGAAATTTGGTCTCTCAGTAGGATCCATGTTTTCCTTTATTTTTATTTATTTTCAACTACCCTTCCATAGTTTTCAGCTCCCAAAACTCCTATGGTTTGTTGCCTATGTTAACACGGGTGTTATTTGTTAGATTAATGATAAATTAATGGCATAATAAGTCACTCATTAGAGACTTTAAGAGTGGTCATTTTCTTCTGTTCCAAACACAAATTTCTTTATTCCAAAATATGTTCCTTATTCGTTTCATGTGTCCATATCCAAGTCTTGATGACAGTGTTCAAATAAAATCAGTATTGGTTTGTCAATTGTATGGGGAGTCAGCAAAACGTCAAGCACTTTTAGTGAGATGGTGAATCTATTTTAAGGATATACATTGTGTTTTCACAGGCATCAATTTGTTATTCTGTTATCTTATTTGGTTGTGATTTTATTTTTTTTTTCAATTTTTATTTTTGTTTGTCATTTCTCTAATATATTATATTCTATTATAATTTTGCTAAAACTCTTAAAATGATGCAAAAATAAAACCGATAAAAATCAGTTTATTTTGTTTGCACTGGGATTAATAGTTGTTTTCAGAAAATGGTAACCAAATTAACCAGTATGGATATGGTTACAGAAAAACAAACTGTTGACTCAATTATCAAGTCACATTGCGAATCTACACAGCATGTTTGCTCTAATAAAGAGCCGTTCACTTCATTTGAAGCAGCTAAGAGTGGGAAAAGTCAACCAAAGGGGAATTCAGCAACAACTGAGATATGGATGGATACAATACAGTCAATGTCCAAAAAAGCATCCTATGTAAAAATAATAATAATAATAAAAAAATAAAAAAACTAATGTGGCCCATGTCCTAGTTCTAAATCCAAAACCACATAATCTCTACTTGACAAAGGCACAAAGCATTTCAATTTCAAATACTAATCTATCTATCTCATTGACTTTCTCGACTCGACTTCTTATCAATACAACTAATATTTTCTTGTTTCAATTAACCGTATGATGAAATTCATATTGATTTTATTTTTATAATTTGAAAATCAATTTTTTATTTTTTTATTTTTTTATAATAGACATTGGTTAATAAATTTTTGTAAATGTGAAGAAAACAAATGTTTTACCCATACCATCGATGGATTATAAATATCACATTACTTATGAGCAATTCTAATACAAGTAGTATCACTCAAAAATTGAGGATGTTGGGTCATAGAATATTCATCTTGAAAAGAAATTATCTACATGATAAAAATTGTATCACAAACACTAAGGGCTATAGCTTAGTTGGTAGACTACCTCGTTTACACGTGCGCATATATAGAAAATGCATCTTAGTGAGAAATCTATGTTGTTTGAGAAAATTTCACAAGTGTACGGGATCATTAACAAGTAATATATAATGAGTACGAATATGATCAAATGATCTAGTGATTTTGAACCAAGTGACGGAATATAAATCAAGACGTTACAAACTTGGCAAGTCAAGGACACGAAATATCAAACAATTGACAATAAGCAAAATCCTCGAGGACAACCGGAAGCTGCCACCTAATTAACTTTCAAACAAGTTGGCAGCTGAAATTTAATGCATCATGCTGGACGAAACAGGCTGCCTTGAAGACCTTGACAAGCAGGCTGCCTTCACAGCTGGACAAATCAGGCGTTGCTGTTACCATAATTCAAGCTACAAGACAGGCAGGCTGCTTGAAACATTAATGTGTAATTGATCAATATTGCAGGCAGCATGCATATATAATCACAACACAAGAAATAACTAAAATAGATAAGTTTTGAATTAAAAATATTAAACGGTTTCATCATTAATCCAAAGATTTAAAAACAGCATCACCCGAAGTAAAGAACTAGATGAAGAGCTTGAATATCAATAAATTCACTTCAAACTTCAATCCGAGCATTGGAACTTCAAATCTCGTTGTGAATTATCTTTTTTTGCCTCTTGCTACCCTCAATTCAATGGTAAAACAATTATTCCCGATGTTCTGGATGGCCCCCAGATCTTATAGAATGTAAAAGATTACATTCCAAATCTTTCCAAAATAAGAAAAAGGAAACAGAATTTTTGCCTCGAAGTTGAATTAGGCATGCATCTAGGCTTAAGTGAGGTGTACATCTCTAAGGAGCCTTTTGGCTTTTGGCCGTGTAGGGAGGGAGTTACAGATGTGCCTGACTTGTGGCTTTGGTCCCTAAAGTTTCATTCTCGTCCAATTTTGGTCCTTTTCAATTGTTTTTCGTTCCCCTGATTTCTATTCGTGCCCAATTGAATCCTAACACTCTCGAATATTCATTCTTCAGTTGGCTTTTAATTATTTGAAATTTAGTCCATCAATTTTAGCTTTCTAGCAATTTAGTCCCCTTTTTTCATTTTTCTCTAACTATGCCTTTTTTTCATCGATTGTTTCTAATAAATACAATTCAAGTTAAATTAAGCCATTATTCATTAAATTAATCAACAAATGCTTCAATTTCACAGCCTAAAAAACTTATCACACACCTCCAAACTTGAATATTTGTTCCCCTAAAAAAACTACAGCCTAACTTGACAAAACTTGGTTAGATAGCTTGCCGTTTGTCTCAAGATCAGACTTCCGTATGAAAACTAAGAATAGCTCCAAAATTACAAAGTTAAACTTAACTTTTACTCATTCAATGCAAAACTCGACATGTGTGTGAAGACACATGTTTGATTGGTTTAATTCTCGACCGACAATAGTCAAATATTTTCTTTCTTCTCTCTTGCAATACATACTAAGCTTATATTTTTCACTTGTTCTTAGGTTGAAATTCAGATAATCATAGTCCTCACCCTCTCTAGTTAGAATAGGTTTGTCCAGTTCAAGTTCACGCTTTAATAAATAAGAATTTTCCTTTATGTTTTTTATTGATTCACCCCCAAGGACCCAACTAGGCTAATCATCTCTTGTCAAAGATTTAATTCTTTCAGCCAAGTGTTCGGAGGTTAATCGATGTATATAGTGCATCTTCTGTTTAATGCACTTGGTTTTTTTTTTTTTTTGTGTTTTATTATTATTATTTTTTTTAAAATTACGTTGTGCCTATTCTATTTTATACACTAGCTTGATCCATTTCTGATTTTCTTTTTTTGATTTTTCAATAGGTGTCCTCTTTTGGATCTTTTAAGATAATTTCACAACCTAGAAGCCTTTACCCTTTTTCATACATAATTAGTGCGATGCCCCTTATTAAGCACTTAGTTTTAAAAACCTACTGTAACTCAAAACTTTGACCTAATCTTTATCTTATTTTCTTTAGACAATCCACAAAATAAATTCACACATGAATCAATATTCATCTCAGCGTTCCCCTACACTAGTTTAATTCTCAAATTTTTAATATTTAAATCGTTACCAAATTTATTAGTAATTTTTCTTAAATGATCTTTATCTGTAAGTAAATTTAGTTGTATGGAAACTCATTTACTTATTAATAAATTTATATATTTCATAATTACTAAATTTTTTTTTACATTATTCATCTGATGCTGAATGGAGGATCCAGTCTTATCTTACCTTCTTGTGATAGAGTATGTACCCATCTTATTCTCATAACTTTATATCATGTCCTCTTGGATTCAAACCTGAAGTCCACAAGGCAGACATCTTCATTGCTACCTCAATTTTAGAAAAATTTAAGTGCCTAAGCTCTATCGAGAACATGAATTTGATTTACTGAATTTACGGAAAAAAATAAGTTTCATAACAAGAATTAGGCCACTTGAGATTATTCAATCTTTATTTTATGCTTTTGATATGAATTGAGCACATGGCAAGTGTTGACAATTTCATCCGATTACTTTAAACAATTTTATTTATTTATTATTTTTTTTTTTGCAAAAAAAATGTCACGACATCATTCAAATATCACATGCAATGCATTTTTGAATTAAATTGTAATTCTATGTCCAAGAGAAAAATTAGAATGCTTATCACGTGATAAATTATATAGTAAAATGTCAATAATAATTTGTTCTCACGTGTGTCAAAACAATTAAATACTATTCTCTATTATCTCATCGATACTATGGAGTCATATCTATATTTATTACTATTTGTACAAAACTGAGTTACATAATGATTTACATACATATGATGTGTAAAAAAAATAGTGGGAAGTCTTTCAATTTTTTTATTTGATTAAAGAAATTATAACCCAATCATATGTTATCATGTCATAGATATGTAAACCTTTATGTACATGCAGCACAATCGATAAAGTATTATGAAAGTGTGAAAAGTATTATATAAAAAATTATTACATATCAAAATTGTACCAATATATATATATATATATATATATTATTTCGATTATAATTAATTGGCACAAATAACAAAAAAAAAATCTCTCCTCCAAATCTAACTTCCAACCTATTAACCTAGTAGGAATGCTTACTGGGGCAAGCCGACGGCTTGGCACATGCTCAATGCGAACCGTGGGTGTAAGCATGGGCACAGATGTGAAGTAGCTATTTTCTAGTTCAAGCATAGGGCCACTCATCTACTATAACGAGTAGGCTTGTGCCAATGTGAATAAACTGTATATTCAGTAAAATTAAAAAAATTGCACAAGCCGGTCGAGGGAAACTCTACTCGCCTCATTTATCACCCTATGATATGGACTAAAATTGACATTTTTAATGTACCATAGTTCCTCAACTATTATCAACACTTAATTCACTATATCTGAGGTTTCAACAATTGTTATAAGGTTTCAAATTCATAGACAACAACTAGTATTGGGATACAATGTTATATTGTTTCTCAATTGTAAGAGAACAATTTCACAATCAATAAGAGATCACGTTTGTTTGAGAGTGTAACTTTTTTTCTCTTGTAATGTTTTTGTAAGTATGAGTTCTTTCTTAGCCCACTTCGCCTTTAATAAGATATCGGTTTAACATTGACATCATCATCTTGTGAGCTTCAATTTCATTTATTTGTAAAGAAAATTTGAACATAAATATGGATTGGATTGACTAGTACCAGTAGGAAATATGATTTATAAATTGTGAAAGAAGTCAACTTTGAGCTCAAATTTTTGTGAGATTCATAATACAAAATTAACGAGATGAAGCATATTCAGGTTTTAAATCGTGAGAGGACTAAGATAGCATTTGTTTGTCGAAAACCATTTGGTTTTGAATGAAATATTTTGATTGAAAATAACACACTTGAAACTTGGTATAAGGATGAAATTGATTGAATTGCCATAACTTATCCCACATGAGGAAAGTTTGAAAACTTTTATTTGGTTTATATAACGGAAGTTAGGCAAGTGGGTTTGGGTCCCAAGAGGTACCACTACTCTTTGAAAGGGGAAGACCTAGATCTTATTGAACTAGGTCCTAAGTCCACATGTGCATGCGTTGTCGTTGTCGTGTGTCGATGATTCCATTCAATTCAGTTTGGTGCAGGTCCATATCTTACATTATACTTTTGGAAAAAAAAAATTTCAATTTTTTGAGCCAAATTATAGTTATCAAATTCTTTGTGTACCTGAACGAAATTATTCTTATTTATATTATAAATCAAATCGTTTGACTTTTTTCATGTGTTTTTTCTGAACATGACTAACCTACTATTTGTAATTAGCATATGTGATCTATGATTGACATTATTGCTTGGCATGTGATCGACTTAATATATGCCTCTATTTGTTTTGAAGGGTGTTTGAACATTCATTACTGTTCTTGAATAGGCTTTTTAAGCTGTTTAAATGGACACGAACCATCTAAAAATAGCCTTCTTCTATGTCAGAATTATTGCACCAATTTTTCAAATTATATATATGCGAATATATACATCAAAATATTTATGATAACATGATATACTGATATAGGACATAATGGGTATATTGGAAAAGGAGTACTAGTAGAAATAAATCATCATCTTGATTTCGTATCGGTCCCATAAGACCATTTTGGAAGGAAAATGACGAGGGGAACAATACTCACCGTTGTGTCGTGACGTATGATGAATTTCGACCGTTCGAGTTCATTTAGGCCTCGAAAACTTATTTTTAAAGTTTTGGCACTATTTTTGTCAATTCCTTTATTTTCGTTTTTTTATAATTCTAGTTTGTTTAAACTTCTTTTTCATTATTTTTAGTTGTTCTAAACTATGTTTCTATGTAAACCCTTATAAATAAGGGCTTAGTTTTTGTTTTTATTATCTTTCATTAATAAATTCGTGAATTTATTTGTTCTTTATCATTTGGTGGATTCTAAATTTCTTGTTCTTAAGGTTTTCACTTGAATTCCTTTCTTTCACTGAGTCAAGTGGTATCAGAGATAGCTTTCCTTTCTCTATATCTTTGTTCATAAACATCTGTGATGTACTAGTTAGTAGGGCAGATTTAGATGCAACAAATCGACGGATTGACATGTCACTACTTTGATCGAAGAAATTCGTCAATTGCTTCTACCGGGTGCTGAAAACAATGAGCAGAATGAACAACGAGCAATCAATAATGAGTGAATGGCTGAGCCTGTAGTTCGGAAAGAAAATAATAGAAGACGTGTAGTAGAAGACAGTGAATCAGAGTCGGAGGAGGAGATCAAAGTAGACATTCATCCGTTCTTTGGAAACATGGAGATTGAGACTTCTTGGATTGGTTGGTGGAGGTTGACAGATTCTTTGAAACTATGGATGTTTTAGAGGACAAGATGGTTAAGATGGTGGCATTCGTTTGAAATATGAGGCAACAGTATGGTGGGATCAATTGTAGAATGCTTGAAGGAGGTAGGAAAATAGTCGGATTTGAACTTGAAGAAAGATAAAGCAGTCTTTGATGGATCGATTTTTACCTATAGATTATGAATAGATATTATGTCGAATGTACCTGGAATGCATACAGGGGAATCGTACAGTGTTGGACTAAACTAATGAATTTATGCAATTGGAGGAATGAAATAATTTGTCAGAATCTGAAAAGCAAAAGGGAGCTAGGTATACCAGTGGTTTGAAGAAGGCCATTCAAGATAGAATTGGGATGCAGAATATTTGGACGTTCTAGGAAGCCATTAGCATGGTGATGAAAGCAGAGATCATGGAATTTGATAAGATGACGGTTTCATACAGGAGGCCCTTACCTGCCGAATCATCATCATCCACCCCTTTAGACAAAGGAAAGGCCCCACAACAAGCCCCAGTGAATTCTAACAGGAGTAAAGTTGACAACAGTGGTCGGTTTGGGAACAGAAGTCAGACTCGGAGAGCACCTCAGAATGTAAATCTGTACGCTAAGCCCATGGGAAAAATTTTCTATAGATGTCAAAAGCCTGGGCATCGTTCCAATAACTGTCCCGAGAGGAAGCAAGTCAATTTGGTGGAATCGGAGGCAGTAGATAAGGAGAAAGATACTGAAGTGGAAGATGAGTACACGGGAGTAGAGTTTGCTGTGGAGGAAGGAGTAGAAAAACTCATTTTGGTACTGCAATAAATCTTTTTATCACCTAAGGAGGAGAGACAACGTCATTGCATCTTTAGTTCACTTTGTTCTATCAAGAATAAAGTGTGTGAAGTGATTGTGGACAATGGAAGTTGTGAAAACTTTGTGTCGAAGAAGTTGGTGAATTTGTTGAAACTACCAGTTGAAAGCCATCCTAAACCATATTCACTTGGTTAGGTAAAGAGAGGTCATTCTATTCAAGTTGTTGAAATTTGCAAAGTACCTATTTCCATTGGTAAGCATTATAAGGATGAAGTTATGTGTGATATCATAGACATGGAAGCTTGCCATATCCTATTAAGTCATCCATGGCAATTTGATGTGGATTTAACTCTCAAAGGGCGTGATAATATAGTACTCTTTTCATGGGGCAGTCATAAGATCGCTATGGTTTATCTCAAACAGACGGAAAAGTCTACACATCAACGAACTGAGAGTTTCCTTACACTTACAAATGTTGAGAAGGAGATTACGGAGTCTGTAAGAGAATCTAATTGTTCTATCCAATTGTACTTAAAAGGCTTTTTAAAGCAAATAAAGAAGATTAGGGTGATCCTCCTAAGTTGTAGGAAATATTGACATAACTTGAAGATTTGGCTTTCGATGAATTGTTGAAAGAGTTACCTCCTATGAAGAATATTCAACACCAGATTGATTTGGTACCTGGACCTAGCCTTCCAAATTTGCCTCATTTCTGAATGAGTCCAAAGGAGAATGAGATTCTAAGGGAGCAAATTGGGAAACTGTTGAAGAAAGGGTTAATAAGAGATAGTATGAGTCCGTGTACAGTACCTGTCCTTCTAGTACCAAAGAAGGATGGAAAGTGGTATATGTGTGTTGACAGTCGTGCCATCAACAAGATAACAGTAAAGTACAGGTTTCCCATTTTACGGTTGGAGGATATGCTAGATATGCTTAGGGGTTCTAAGGTCTTCTCAAAAATAGATCTTCGTAGTGGTTATCATCAGATCTGTATTAAGTAGGGAATGAATGGAAGATTGTCTTTAGGAGTAAAGATGGACTTTATGAATGGTTGGTAATGCCATTCGGACATTCAAATGCCCCAAGTACTTTCGTGAAGATGATGAACCAGATTCTCCATCCTTTTATTGGTTCTTTTGTTGTGGTGTATTTCGATGATATCCTATTTATAGCAAGTCTAAGGTGGATTACCTAGCTCACTTGAGGCAAGTCCTGAAGGTTTTGAAGGAAAATCAATTGTACATCAAAGTGAAGAAGTGCACATTCTATACATCTAAGCTATAGTTTTTAGGCTTTGTGGTAGGTGAAGATGGTCTGCATGTAGATGAAGAGAAGACAAAAGCAATTCGAGATTGGCCAACGCCAAAGCCAATTTCTGAAGTAAGGAGTTTTCATGGGTTAGCAACTTTCTACAAACAATTCATCAAGCAATTTAGCACTATCATGGCACCTCTCACAGAATGTTTGAAGAAAGGAAAGTTCAGTTGGGGAGAGGAACAAGATAAGAGCTTTGCCTTCATCAAAGAAAAGTTGTGCACAGCTCTAGTATTAGCCTTGCCATGCTTCGTGAAGATCTTTGAGATGGAGTGTGATGCTAGTGGTATTGGTATTGGGGCCATCCTTTCTCAAGAGAAGAGATTTGTGGCTTTATTTTAAGAAAAGTTAAAGTGATGCCAGGTAGAAAACGAAGTACCCATGAGCAAGAATTATATGCAGTTGTAAGGGCTTTAAAGCAGTGAGAACACTATCTGGTATAGGATGCATGCTCGGTGGGTGACTTTCTCCAAAAATTTCCTTTTATGATTAAGCATAAATCTGGAAGTACCAACAGAGTTGCAGATGCACTGAGTTGGAGAGCTTCCTTATTGATCACATTATCACAAGAAATTATTGGGTTTGAGTGCTTGAAAGAGCTATATGCAGATGATCCTGACTTTAATGAGATTTGGAATAAGTGTGTGAAACAGGAATCAATGGTAGATTTCCATATTAGTGAAGGGTATCTATTTAAAGGTAACCAGATTTGTATTCTTGTTTCATCTCTACGTGAAAAATTGATTCGAGATCTACATGGTAGAGGTCTAAGTGGACACTTGGGGCGCGACAGCACAATAGGCAGTTTGGAAGCTAGGTATTATTGGCCACAGTTGAAGCGGGATGTTGGAATTATAATCAGAAAGTATTATACTTGTCAGGTGTCAAAGGGTCACGTGCAGAATACTGGGTTGTACATGCCACTTCCTGTCCCTTAGGGCATATGCAAGATCTGGCTGTGGACTTTGTTTAGAGATTACCTCGTACTCAACAGGAGGTAGATTTTGTTTTTGTGGTGGTTGACAGGTTTTCCAAAATGTCGCACTTCATAGCTTATTTCAAAACTTTATATGCATCACATATTGCCAAACTGTTTTTCAGGGAGATTGTTAGATTACATGGAGTTCCCAAGTTTATCACATCAGATCGGGATACAAAATTTTTGGGGCACTTTTGGAATACTGTATGAAAGTTCTTTGGAAACAATTTGAGTCGAACCAGTACTGCCCATCCTCAAACTGATGGACAAACCGAGGTTACTAATCGTACTCTTGGAAACATGGTTCAAAGTATTTGTGAAGATAAACCTAAACAATGGGATCTTGTACTACCTCAAGTGGAGTTTGAGTACAATAGTGCAGTTCATATTGCTATAGAGGAAGTGATAACAGTTCGTGATTAGGTAAAACAGAAGTTAGAGAAAACTAATGCAAAGTATAAGGCAGCAGCAAATTCAAATAGACGGGGTAAACAATTTTAGGAAGGGGACTCGGTCACTTTTTTTTTTTTTTTGATGAAAGAGAGATTTCTCACTGTTACTTACAATAAGCTAAAACCAAGAAAGTATGGGCCTTTCTAAGTGCTTAAATGGATTAACAACAATGCCAATATTATTGATTTGCCAGAGTCTGTGGGTATTTCTCGTACATTCAATGTGGCAGATTTGTATGAGTTCCATAAAGATGATAAACCTTTGTATCCAGGTTATAACTCGGGGTCAAGTTCTTCGGAGGTGAAAGGGACTGATGTAGGACATAATGGATATATTGGAAAAATAGTACTAGTAGAAATAGATCATCATCTTGATTCCGGATCGGTCCCATAAGACCATTTTGGAAGGAGAACATGAGGGAAACAATACTCACCGCTATGTTGTGACGTACGATGAATTTCGGCCGTTCGAGTTTGTTTAGGCCTCGAAAACCGATTTTTAAGGTTTTGGCGCTATTTTTGTCAATTTCTTTATCTTCGTTTTCTACAATTCTAGTTTGTTTAAACTTCTCTTTTCATTACTTTTAGTTGTTCTAAACAACGTTTCCATATAAACCCTTATACATAAGAACTTAGTTCGTTTTTTTTTTATTATCTTTCATTAATATATTCGTGAATTTATTTTTTCTTTATTATTTGGTGGATTCCAAATTTCTTGCTCTTAAGGTTTTCACTTGAATTCCTTTCTTTCGCTTCGTCATATACAAATGCAATACTTCATATATTCTATTTCAGATTTTCGAACATAAAGTGCAAAGTTGTCTTCCGTTGAAACTCTTATAGATTATTGTTTTGCTTTTGTAAGAGGGGAATATGTTCTATCATGTAAGACAATTGCACTGTGCCTTTAAACATCATAGGAGGGAACAAATTCATCTTAAGGACACATCTTGAATTCGGTGAGCACGGATTACTATTATGTTTTGGTTTTGGTTTCGTCATTCAATCCTGTGTTTGATTATGTCGATCATCTTGTACATGTTCAAGAAGAATAATTCATTTTGGATTTGTTTGGAGAAGAATATCAATACCCCTCCTTCTTCGTTTATCTTCTGAATTCATTTAAAAAATGGTAAAGAGTCTCCCATGATTTGCATGTTATTCTGTTGAAATTATTTACGTGAAATTTCGTTTTACATTTTGTTCATGTTAAATTGATACAGGATATGAAATAACATGTCCATTATCTGATTGTATTTTTTGAAATGGTTTCAGAAATCAAATTCACGTATGGGATTTGGTTAAACCATTTCATATCCAATTTTGTGGAGCATGGATTGCACGTGATTAAATAACCAGCATTTTGGAAATAGTTAAACTAATGTTTAATTATATATTAGCATTCAAAATTTGGTCCACGGTAATTACGAGTTCAAATTTCGATTCAAGTATCTTTTTGGAAAATATAGTTGTTTCTCAAACTTGGTGACTTGATGTGATGGATAACGGTAATATTTTTCATTTTAATGAGAAAAAATGGAAACCAAACAGGGGTATAGTGTCATCTAAATATATACAACTAGCATAATTCCAGCTTTAATATATGGTGAATCTCTTTAGCCCCTATTTGGTAATGAATAAAATCAAATCTTTATTCAGTTTTGATAAAAACTAATGAAATGTGTTGTTGAAAAGTAGTAGGTCCAATAAAAACATGTTGTTTAAATTAATTATTGACTTTAACTTACATTAAAATCTAAATTTTAATCTCTACCAAATAGAGACTAAGAATTTATACAAATTTTAATATGTTATTAAAATTAAATGAAATGAAAATGTTAGAGTAAAATGAAATAAGAAAAACTATCAAATTCACAAAAGCAGTCATTTATTTTTAGCTTAAGTTTTTTTTTTCTACGTTTATTTTCGAGTAGCAATGTTTATATATTTTGAATTTGTAATCCAGAAACTTAGGGATCAGTTTTACAGCTATGTAACTAGATCTAACATTTTGAGAAGGGATTTTGTGCTTGGGGTTTCCAGATATGGGTATGCATAGAAGTTGGTTCTTAATTCTAGGCACAGGCTTTATAAAAGAAAAGGCTTGAATACTGTTCTCATGCTACTTGGATTTGCATTTTTTCTTATCCCTAGAAGACAAAATCTTGACTCTATTGCGAAGTCTTTAATACTCCAAAAATCTCGATAATTATGTAGAATGCTTCCGGCAATTGGACTCCAAATTCTACCCAATTTTAGAAAACTCAATTGCGGACCGAGACTCGACTTAACCCATGATTGAGCCTCAAATTTTTTAATTATTATTATTTTGCAAAACTCATTTTTAATAAAGAAGTCTCATAAAATAATTTTATACGTAAATTCAATTTTTTTTCTATTTTCTAATTATATATTCTCTAATTTATTTAGAAAACAAGCTTCTATATTTAAATTATGCACTGACTAACAACCAATAAAATTAATAAACAGCATCATATCTTATTGATTCAGAGCAAACCTAGAAAATAAACGAAGACAATAATATTGCCTGTAATCATTCATTTGAACCAACTTATATTTGAATCAAAAATAATTTTATTTCTAGACAATTTACCCGTTAAAAACTCATTTTGAATTTGTATTTTATTCTCTAATAATAGCATAACTCTAAATTTTTGAAATGTATATAAGAAATAAAAAATAAAAATAAATGGGGAAGAAAACGGGGCAAAAAGCCGCCCTGCCCTGACTAAGACGGGGTAGGGTGGCGATGCCCAGACCCCGTTGCCATCCCTAAAAAATCTCAAATGGGGCTTATTGTTTTAATGCAAATAGGATACATTTTCCAAGAATTGCAAATGGAATATTCTGTAAAGACAAAAAAAAGGCTTAATTCAAAAACGAGAAAAATGAAGCTCCAATTTGGTTTATATATAAATTCTATTTTTAATAGATTTTGATAAAATTGATGAATTATGTGGTTGAAAATTTGTGGTCTCATGTGTGATTAAAAGCGAGTTTTAGGGAAAATTAATTTTTGAAATATAAGGGCCAAACTAGGATGAAGAATAAAGATTCAATTCAACTTTAGAAAAATTGGCAAGAGTTCTGAATGAAATCAACATTTATATTAACATCCGCTATGCAAATTTATAAATGATTTATAAAGACAAATAGTAGTGGATCCCACGAAATTTAAAGATAATAATGTTAGTAGTTATGAATGCGTGGCTTAAATTATTGTGAGTGATTGAATTTACAAATCATTTATAAACTTCAGTAGCAGTAAATTTCTTTTGCTATATGTTTGCATCAGCGTTTTCGTTTAAGTTCTTATCTTTTTTCTTTAATAAGAGATACACTTGCATAACATATTCAAGACGAGATTTCTTAATGTACAATATTCTTGCCAAAAGAAAATTGCATTGTTGACACGTGGACAATGAAAATCATTCTGTGTAAAGACTGAGAAACTAGAGTACAATGTGAGCACGGTATGTTAATAGTGTATATGAAGTGATTTCTTCAGAGTTTTGATGTATCAATAGAGATTTTGAACGAAGATGATCCCTCCTATCATGGAGTTTGGAGAGAGGCATGGTGAGGGTCTTCTAAAACCTTTCTACCTTCCTCAATAGGATCACCTGAGAATGTATTAAGTCTTATAATATTGCTTAGCCTTGACAATTAAATATAAATTACTCTCTTCCTTTACAATTCAAATTTGAATATAAGTAAATAAATTATTCTATTAGTTGTTTTCAGTTCAAGTTTGCTATCTCTTATGTCTAAGCTTTATCAACATAATAAATTTGATTAATTTAATTTATTGAAAAATTGAGTTTCATAACAAGCATTAGGGGACTCGAGACTCGAGACTATTCAATCATTATCACAGAGACTATTCAATCTTTATTTTCACGCTTTTAATAAGAATTAGACAAATTTGGACAAATTTGATCCAAATGCTTTAAAAAACATTAGGAAAAAATGCCCCGTATCATCATTACAATGTCACGTGCAATGTTTTATGAATTAAAATGTAATTATATATAGAGGGAAAAATGTTCAATTCTTATACGTGGTAAATATACAGCAAAATATCAATAATAATTCATTGTTACTAACAAATCAGTACTAATATCACAGTATAGCTCCCAAAATTTCATCCTTTGGGTGTACTAATTTTTGGAAAAATTTGTAGTACAGATCCAAAATTTTTTAAAAATGAATAGTCTGCTTTGAAGATGGATAAGAGTCAATTGAATGCAACTAGAAGTCAAAAGGAATGGGATATGACCAGAATACTACCAAAAATCGACTTCCAATCACATAAGATATCTTTCAGATTTTTAGTAAACATGAGACCCATTTTTCAGATAGCAAACGTTCGAATAGGGAAAAATGTATTTCTATAAGAATCGTAGCTCTTCGAGTTGTCTTTCCATGCACTTTGAAGTACCTTAATCGGACATCAGTAGAGAACGTTATGACCAAAATACCAAAAGCTGTTTACGGATAACGACACGTGCGCAATTCAAACTCTTTTGGAACTCGAATTGGATGTGATTTTGACCTATTTTTTGATTCCTATAAATAGAAAATAAAGGATACACATAAAAAAACCTCTCTTGTCTCTTCATACAGTTTCATCAAATTCATCAAGAATAAGAGGTCAATTCATCACTTTTGAGAGAGGAGATCAAGCCATAACAATGAATTGAAACTCAATTACATCAATAAATTGAAGAATTCAACTTTGGACATGAAGATCAACATCTTTTGTATTCTTTTATGATCCAAGTGATACTTTTTTCATTATTCTTCTTATAATTTATATATTAATATGTTAGACTAAATCCGTTTTTTAGTGGAGGAAGATGAGCTCTATTTATTCTTTTTATTTCTAATTCAAGATTAGTAATTTAGTTTAATTCTTGTGTTTTTTTGATTAATTTTGTATACCCATTCCATTATTTAATTGATTGACCACTAATTCGATAATTTGTTTCTTGTTGTAGTGTTGGGAGAATCACAATAAGTTTAGAACGCAGCAATATTAACATATGTACAATAGATGTTAGGAATAACATTTATCACTTGCAATCATATTGATAATCTAAACTTTAATGCATTCTAATAATTCGAATTCAGGCTAGGAAAATATTCAGGTCTTGATTAGGATATATTTAATTTGTGTTGGAAAAGAAAATTTTATACTATAACTTTATCGATTGTCAAGAACGCATGAATGAAATTAGATTATGAATCAAGAATTGAAACAAATAGAAATATGCGGATTCTAAATCCAATACAATCATCCATAATTTAATAAAAACCCAACTTTAATTGCTTTCTTAGATTAAATTGAAAACATTTTTTTCTGTTTTACATAATTCGAATTCCATAAATAAATAGTAAACTTGAATTGAAATTTATTCCCCGTGGGACGATACTCTTAACTCACTAAATCTATTACTTGTCAAATATCCCATACGCTATCAGGTTTCCCACGAACATGCTATCTAGTAGCAAAAGGTAGAGTTTTTGAGAATAAATTTTAATGAACGTGCTTCAACAGTGACAATGTAGGCCACAAGTCTTCGGAGTGAATATTGCAAAGAAGAAGAATAAGAAAGAAGCATATGTGGTGATTACATGGAACACAATGTATCTGAAATGTACATAGCAGCCGTAATTTTTGAAGTGAATTTGGTGGGTTCAAATCCAAAAGAGTCATCGATTGACTATGTACTAAGTAACATTTTTTGCTCTAATGAAGAATTATTCCCTTCGTTTGAAGCAACTAAGAATGGGGAAAGGTAGTTTATGGAAAACTCAACTACATCTAAGACATGGACACCTACAATACAGCCCAATCGAACCCTATCCTAGATCCAATTTAAAACCAATTTTTTAAGGGTAGAAATCACATCTCAGCTATCAAGTATGCAACAAAGTAATTACTAGACATTAAGTTTCAAAATTCAAAAGTCGGGTTTCTATTTTAATTTTAAATAATAATATGATCAAATTAAATTAATCTATCTACACCATCGTCACCAAACAATTGCCCCTACCCTACTCATCGACGACTTTTTTGATAGCGAAATGAACTCCGTCGATTGTTCATCTTCTTCATTCACGACTTAGTAGGTATAATCTAAAACTTAAAATTGAAAAATAGCTCCTCATGTAATTTACAGAATACTTACTTGAGCAAATAACTTCAATTCTCGCCGTCGAAATCTGATTAATTTAATTTACAACCAATTCGAATTATTGAGGTCGAAGAAATCAATGGCATGTAACCAGATCTCTTGGATCTATAATATGTGACCTAAGCCAATGGTTTGTGACCAAATCTCTTGAATTCGTGATTTGTGACCAATGCACTTAACATGTGACCTATGACCTGATTCAATGGCATGTGATGAAATCTTTTGAATCTGTGACTTGTGCCGCACTTTAACATGTGCCCTATTGCATGTGATAGTGACTTGATCAAATGGCAGGTCAACAAATCTCTTAGACCTGTGACCTAATCCAATGGCTTGTAATTAAATTTCTTGAATCAGTGACCTATACATTTTGACAAGTGATTTGTGCATTTTGATAGGTCACATATTCAAGAGATTTGGTCACAAATACTCAATCGATTGTGACCTATACACCACCACATCGCCACCTGTGGACATTGATCCACCACGAACATTCCACCATAACCACCACTATAACACTCCACCGCACCCACCACTATCGCACTACCACCATCACCAATAACAACCCAACAACCGTGTAAATCACCAATGCCAAAACATCACAAAAACCACTTCCAACCACCACTTAGAGCTTTTTTCTGAAATTAACTAGCTCCACCGTCAAATCTTGTAAGAATGGTAGCCCCTAAAGCTCCAAATTCTCAATCCCTTTACAAATAAAAATATGTGCCCCATTTCACAGCAACCCCCAAATCATGAAACAATCCAACACTTATTTGGGTTAAATAAAGAATAAACAACATTCTGGATATTATTTACAAAATTAATTTTCGAAAAAATCATACTCAAATTCCTCTTCAGCTTCCCACTTCCGGTCCCAACATTTACTGACGTGGACCATCTTTCTCAATGTCTTTATATTATTCTCACCGGAAAACACCAATATTTTTTGACGAACTGACTTTTATCACCACTTTTGGACAGTGTGGAGGAGACTTTGACGGCCAATACTGCCATTTCCTTTGCCTTCAGTCAGCTCTTCAAGCGGTTCCAGCGGTGATTTGAACGTCGTTGTGCGCGACCTTGTTGGCCAGAGCTCCGATGATGACGGTGCAAGACTAGGAGAGTGAACAATGAGAGAGAGCGAGAGCAAGTGAGAGATAGAGATGAAAGAGATTAATTTTAATTTCGATTAATACCTGATTCATGTTCAAGTAAATTTAATACCTGATTTTAGAATTGTCATCTTTAAATACCTGCTGTGGTGTAGTTTTCACTTTATTTATTTTTTATATGTAGCCCATGTCCGAAAAATTGCAGCCTGTGTAAAAAGAAAAAGAAAAAAATGCAGCCAAATCCTAGCACAAAATCTCTTCCTGACAATGGCATAACATTCCAATTCTAAAAATTATTCTGTCTTCATTATTTTGTTTCGCGACCCGACTTCTCCGTCAATAGTGCTAATTTTCTTGTTGCAACTAACCGTGTAGTCTGTTCGTGCTTTGATAAAATAAATGTGCTCAATTTTAAGTGCCTTGATATTTAAATAATCTTTACAAATCAAGCACTCTAAAAAAATCTAGAATTTGAATCAAAAGAGCTCTTTATAGATTTGTCTTTGTTGTAAAGCCATATTGGGCCATATGTATTGTGTGTGAACCATATTGCCTGATTAACTTACCTGTGAATTTATTATCTCTAATTTAACAAAATTTCATTCGATTTTTTATTTTCATTTTTTAAACTTGATTGCTCATTTCTAATTTCTCAAATTCCACATTCAATTTTAACCATAAATGGGATATGCTCACTAAGCAGGTACATATTTGTTAGTTGTTAATTAGCTATTGATGATAGTTTTTATTCAAATGAATTTTTTGAAGTGTTGCTGCCCTGTCAGCATAATAAATTTTAGTTGTTGCCTTTGGATAGTTGTTGTCTTGTACGATTATTTTAAAATTGGATTGTTATTGCTTTATTGGCTTATTATTTATTAACTTGCATCTTGTTGTCTTTCTGACTTAATGTTGGGCTATTATTGGTTCATTGTTGCTTTGTCTTCTCTCCCTCTCTCCCTGCCTCTCTCTCTCTCTCTCTCTCTCTCTCTCTCTCTCTATGAAAAGTAAATAAATTGGGATGAGCGGCAAGACATTACTTCATTCTTTTAGAAGACACATCAATCGATTGAAAATATACTTTTATGATATCATGCTGTGAATCAAAATTTAGCATCCAGCACATCTTAACATGCACCAAGGCATAAAATAATTCATCGGTATGCATATTGAATTTCATCAAATTAACAAATCACTACATACTATCAACTGCTGGTAGTTCATGTTTTAGACCAAAATTTCACATATTTTCCTTTTTTTTTTAAATTAAAAGTATACTATCTAATTTGGGGAGGGAATCGACCAACCAAGTACCAAGTATATCAAGTTAATACTGTCATCCATGTGTGTGAACCAAATAGTTTGGAGTTATACAGGACGAAATCAAATAATTAGTCAAGGAGTTAAAGGTCAGAAAGGTAGAACCAGAGGACATCATTGCTTCTTTGATTTCTTAGCACCAGGCATCTGGGAATTGCCACCATGTTTACATAATGCAACAGGTGTTGAAGCATCTACAGCTTTAGTATGACTTGGAGGAGGTTGGAACCCTGCGCCTCTGGTGCGGTCTGTAGGGGCGGAGTCAGGAATATTGTTTTAGTACGAGCACAATTTGATCAACAACAAAATTTGAATCTTTTGGCCATGATGATAAAAATAAAATAGGTAGTATTAAGCATTTCCTTTTTTGGACAGCTATAGACCCAATGCCACCCCCCCCCCCAAAATAAAAATAAAAAATCAATATGAAGATCAACGCATCAAGAATCACAAATTTTCATAAGCAACAACTCTCTATTGAGATTAAAATAGTCCGCAAAATCAAATTACTCGGAAATTCTTTGCTTGAACCTATAGATAAATCTTAACATAATTATTTTCAACTTTTAACTAAAATAGCAAATTGTCTACGAATTACAAAAATTTAATCGTTTTAACCAAATTTATATTTTAACATAATCGTTCATCAATTTCTTGCTAATTTCTTTACTTCTACATTAGCCAGATTAATTTCCTGCTTCAAGTGTCAAAACACATCCCAGAAAATCAATCTGCACTTCTTTTTTCTTATTTTTCCTCTCTATTTCCCATCGATCTTATGACCAAAAATTCAATACAAAAAAGACTCATACAAATAGAAGATACGTACATCTTAGTATGCACAAAGTATAAATAAAACCAGAAGAAGAGTCCCAACGAAAAAATATTGAAAATAAAACAAAAGGTAGATTTTTTCCCAAGTTGACCCTTAAAAAATTAAAATTGAAGACATTTTTATGCAAAATAATTCAAAAGTGTCTTCACAACATTAATTCAGAACAATCATCGACAAATAAAACACATAAACACAAAATTAATAAAATGACAAAAACTCGAAACACCAAATGCGTTAATGATAAATATAGGGATTAAGATAAGATAGGTCCATACCTTGAAATTTTATTCAACTTATAAAAACCATACCTTGAAAATCTATTCAGTGTTAAAAGTCAATTTCAACCGAAGCCCCCAATCAATATAAAGATCGATGAGAGAGACAAGAGTGAGAGGCTAAGGAGTGAGATATCGGGCGGAGCCATAGAGAGGAGTGAAATATGTGGCTACTTTGCTTGTTTTTTGATTGGGCTTTTCACCAATAGTCCAAAACTTAAAATAAAAAAAGAAAAAAGAAAAACAATATGAAAACAATTTGGGTTGGGCCCAAAGTTCAGTCTATTGGGCTTTGTCCCTAGCAATCTGAGTAGAACTTGTAGGTGCATTTGATATTTTGCAAAGCCTGGAGTGCTCTTCTTTCACGCATCTTTAATTCTCCTATCACCCAGGTAGGCCATTTTCTTGAAAGTCTTGCGAATAGCTTTAAACCCATTAGAGAATTTTTTACCGCACAGTAAAATTTAGGCCACCTGATTTTTAACCACCCTGAAATGTAGGAGTGGGCACTTTTTCCCAGAACCGGTGGAACCGGACCGGAACCGTTTAGAACCGACCGGTTCGGTTCCGGTTCTTCTAAAAAATAATTTAGTTTCGGGACAAATTATTAAGAACTGACCGGTTTCAGTACGGTCCGGCTCTTGGTTCTAGTATGGGAACCGCAAGGAACCGAACGGTTCTCATAGAATTTTTTTTAGTGGGCATTTTTTTCTTTTTTGGTAAAATATAAGACTTACTCTCCAATTTGCCCCGAAACCAAATTGGTAATATGTATGACTTACTCTTAAAGTGAAAACTGAAAAGAAACTTCCATCAAAGTAAAAAAAAAAAAAAAAATGAAATTGTAGTATAACAACATAAGCAAAAGGCAGTGACATATGGAAATGAAACGAATGTTTATGTATATAGTTCATATGTCACTTTTTAATTAAATAACTGAGAAAAATACTGAATTGTGATTACCTGAAGGCTTAAGAAAATGTTAAAAAGGGACCCTTCAGTTGGCATTTTTTTCGGTAAAATATATGACTTACTCTCCAAATACTTTTATTTTGTTTTCATTTTGATGAAAGTTTGTTTAATCATTGAAGTACTAGACGGTTTATATAAGTTAATATTTGTTTGATAATAGTAACTTTTATTATTTGCATATTGTTTTAAAATTTGTATACTTAGTTTTCTTTTAATATTTGTATAATATGTTCGGTTCTTCTATATTTTTTTAAAAGTATCACATTGGTAGTTTCTTTAGATTTTTTATTAGTAAACATTTTATTTTGACATCTTTATATAAAGAACCGAACCGAACCGAACCGGAACCGATTGGTTCGGTTCCGGTTCGGTTCCATAGCTAACAATGGAACCAATGGTTCCATTTCTAAAATTCTCATTGGTATTCGGTTCGGTTCGGTTCCTTTTAGAATCGGACCGAACCGGACCGCGCCCACTCCTACTGAAATGTCCCTCAATTATCTCCGGTGAAACTTTCAGAATGAGTTAAATGCATCACGTGTTGGGGACCACGGGGACAGGATTTTGCTTGCCATCTAAATTAGCAAATTCAGACCCCTCAAAGTGGATATATCTGTAGAGTTTCTATCTACAGGTAGTGCAAGAATTCCCAAATTAGCTAGGAAATGGTGGATCAAACTTAGGTAGGGAAGTTTGCACTTCTTCGCTCTCTTGAATCCCTCATATATTCATCCAATTCAAGATCTTTTGTCCAAGAGATGTTATTTCAATTGCTAGGGTCATCAAATAGAACTTCTCCATTTGTTCGTTATGCAATGGTCTATTTATAGGGAATTGTATGGGCATTTCAATCATTTTCTATTATTTTATTGTAAGTAATGATTATGCTCAACTTTCAATGCTCATTGATATTAATGCTTTTGTGGCACTTGTCCTAAACCAGCCCACAAGCACACAAAATCATGAGGCACTTACATCCAAGTTGATTTTGGTCTCATAGTTAACCAAGGACCAAATATTCATTTCATTGCATGTGAGCATGCGGTGGGACCCTTTTTATGATAGGCGTGATATTCAAGTGAATTATAATAGCTTCTGTATCTAACTATGTGTGTGTGTGTTGTGACAACTTAATTAAATAAAATGTTCACTCTCTAGCAGCTTAAACCTTTAGATAAGGTGATTCAATGATAAAAAAATATTGAATATTATTCTTATTCTGTTTACTACTTAAAAGAACAACCACTTTCAAGGTTCATACTAGATAATAAACCCACGACCACCCCCACCCCTACCCCCATTTTTTTCTAAAATTATTTTCTTTTTAAGTATTATAATGTTTGGTTCATAAGTTGAGTTTCTCAAAAAAAAAAAATTAGGACGTCAAATGACCTTTATATTTTTATTTGAATCCTTGGATTTCTGTAATTTGCTCTGTTTCTTTTCTCCTTCCTCGCTGTTGATTACGGTTCACATTTGTTATCTGCAAAATCCAAATATTACTGTTATTTTTTCAGGTTATCGATATTATGGGAGATAAAATTGGGAAACCATTTAAGCCTATTGTGAGGAGAGCAAATAATATTTCAGTAACTCTGAATGCGATTTAATGACACTGGTTTCACCTTTATCTTCTTCCTTTTGGGTATCTAGTGCAGCATTCGATTATTAATACGTCATTGACATAGATTTTTACATTGCAATAAGTTGTTAAACTATGAATACGCTGCCTGTTGTTTAGGATTTTTACATTTAAAGTAATGTGCGTGTTGCGTCTTATTGCCAGCATGCATAATGGACATATTTACACCCGTATGACTGGGTTTTAATGTGCTCGTGATCCTTCTTCTTGCTAGATTATAGATCAAATTTTCGGAACCTCCTTATCTCTCCTGTATTATCATTACAAACAGATTTGTTGAGCTGAACAATTTTAATAAGATGCATAGAAAGTCTGTGGGTCATAGTATTAGGGATTGTACCATTTATTCTGTAATTTCAATTAGTCAGCGGTGGAATTTAATTTGGGAATCTTCAGAAATTCAATTTCAGCCACGATATGAATAAAATGGGAGGGAACTGTAGTATTTATTCAGTAATTCAGCAAAAAGATGTTGAAGTGCTGGAAATTATATCAGAAACATCTACTACTAGAGTACTTCCGTTGATGGGTACTTCTAGCGCACATACCAAATTATTTTTGTCATGGTTTATGTTACTGAAGGTGTTACTTGGATCATTCGTGTGGGTTCTGTTCACAACTTCCAGTAACCACACTTATATGAAGATTGTTTGAAGTAAAGAAGAAGATGCGAAGTGCAACCTTCAATTTGTTATTTATCAGGAAGAGAAAAAATCACCATACGTATGTACAGGGGGTGTATAAATAGCAGCCAAAGTTGGTGCCAAAAAAAACAGATACCTAACTGATAAGCTAACTAATTGACAGTTAGAATTGCCAGCTGAATAACAGAAAATAACAGGAAACTATTTCTAATATGCCCCCTCAAGATGGAAGGTAAATGTCTTTTACATTCATCTTGGATAACAACGGAATAAGGACCGTAGCTGGAAGTGGTTTTGTGAAGACATTGGTTAGCTGATGTTGTGAACGAACTGGCAATAACGTGATAACTCTAGTATTAATCTTGTCTCGAATGAAATGAAGATCAATTTCAATGTGTTTCATCCTTTCATGAAAAGTGGGATTATTTGCAATCTGAATTGCAGCCTGGATGTAACAAAAAAGAACTGCTGGTGATGCTACACAAATGTGGAAGTCTTTCAATAATTGGTTGATCTAAGTGACTTCACTAATGGTTGCTACAAGTGCCCTGTATTCTACCTCAGCTGAAGAGCAAGAGACTGTGGATTGGCGCTTAGCTTTCCATGATACCAACGAGTCGCCAAGAAAAATACAAAATCCAATGGTGGATTTTCTTGTGTCAAGACAAGAGCCCCAGTCCCCATCCAAGAAAGGACGAAGTTTGATGCTTGATTGAGGGCTTGATAAAGCAGAAAACAACAAGCCTTGACCAAGATTGCCTTTGAGGTAAAGAAGGAGGTGATGCACTGCTTTGAGATGTGGTATTCTAGGTTGAGACAGATATTACCTCAGCTTGTGAACGGCAAAGGTTATATTATCATGAAATCTAAATCAAATTATATTCTCATGAATAATTCCATATTATACGTTGAACCACATTTTACACTACCATACAGTGAGTTTCACTTCCATGTAATGTAGATAACTTCACTCAGCCATTCTCCCTCCGCAGTGAACAAATGTTCAGAGATGGGGGTGCAAGAGAGAGAAAGAACCTTTTTTACATATCATGTCAAATGACAACCATGTCAGTGGTGCCAAGTATAAAAAGGTTAAACCAAAAAGGTTGTTCAATTCAAAAAAATAGCAGAAACCTTTAGGACTTTGAGCCATTTCGCCCCTTACCCATGAATGAATCATAGACGGACTAATGTCATACATTTTTATTATTGATAATTTAAATAAATTTGGAATTGAAATAAGGCAAAAGAAAACCTTATAATTATTTTAAATAAATTTCTAGAAATTTTTAATACATTAAATTATAGTAACATGTACGAGTGCATCTATCTGCATGATCTAATCTTAAAACGTACAACACACTTCAATATTTTGTGGTCGACACATGCACAATAGATTAAAACTATTTTTGATACTAATTCTTTGCCAAACTCATTTTCAAACACATATTCTTTTGATAAAATAATTTTGCACGTTTAAAACAGGCCACTGGATCAGGACCTTATAATTTTCCCCTTATGCATTAAGTGATAGAGGATTCAAATTTCTGTAATTGATGGTAAGAAACCTCACCATCCTAAGGGAAACAATTCTTGTAACTTCTTACGCATTAGAATAGTGTGATCAAAAGTCCAAAACTAATAGTAGCTAACTTGAACCATAGGATGGGAAATCAGTTCAAGGTGTTCAGTGAACCTGATAGGCTATCGGAAGGATTGTATAAAGTAAGAGAAAATAAACACAAGAAAGAGCATCAAAACTAAAGAGTACTCATTAAGAATACAAACAAATTAACCTCGCAAGACGAGTGTAGAACGGCTGCTTGGCCAACAACTGCTTGTCGGGAAGTCCATGCTTGGCCACAAAATGTGAGGCTGGGATTGTAAGTGTTATGCCCTAGGTCCAATCGACTTTGGACATAAACACTTTTTAATATATAGTTGATGTGTTTTATGGTAGATTTATTATTTAATTAATTAATATTCAATTGAATTAAATAATGAAGTCCGTAGATTCAAATCTTAATAATTTGTTAATCACAAGGAGTTTTGATTGTGAGATACAAATTACATATGATTGAATCTTAAATCATTCGTGATCGTAAGTAATAACAAGATACGAATATCGTTATTATGGACAGACCATCATGTGTGACATTTCTTATTTGTGAAATAAGTAGCTGATCTTACAAGCTAAAGTGTGATGACACTTGAATGAATACGTGAATGTTTTGTCATAGAACAAAACATTGGAGACCCGGTGAGAGATTTCATATGGATAACTATCTGAGTGTCAGTGGTTAATCTCTAACGTTCGGTAGTGGGATTGGTCCTTTGACTTAAGGTCGTCATAGTGCATTATATAAAAACAGTCATGCTTTGACGGTGTTGGATATTACTCCGCCAAGGGCCACTAATACAGCATCGTTTGGGTATATCAAGAATCGTATGAAGGTTGTGAATAACCAATAGATGATTCGTCAATCTTAGATAGTAAGGGATTATGATCTGCATTTCATTTAATTAAGTCAATAACAAAATCCTTGGCCAAGGTGTACTCATAAGTCAAAAAGAAGTTTTCGACTTAATAGTAGAATGAAAGATATGATTGATAAACGTGATTGACACACTTTTGTATCTCGTAATTGATCAGATTATATTGATGAAGAGATTATAGTTCACGGTAAACGAACAAATTTGGTTTTATCATATCACGTGACATTTCCCGTCACATGTATTCTCATGATACATTGCTAGATGTTAATCTAAGACGACGAGTGTGAATTGGTGATAAGTTAAAATGGTATTTTAATTTATCAATTTTGATTAGATCAAAATAATATTTCATGTCGTTAGGCATCATGATAAGAACCTGATGGGTCACACACAATAAGAGAATTAGAAGATTGTAATTTATCAATTAATTAATTTAACAAGCGTTAGATAAATTAATTAATTGGGTTGCTTATTTGTAGGCCCGAATTAATTAATTAGATTAATTAATTCACGAATCGTAATTAATTAAATATTGGGCCAGGTCAGGCCAAGCCCGTTTGGGCTTATATAAATATGACTAGGATTTTCAAAATTTGTAAATAATTTATTCTTGCTAGTACAAGAGGAGAAAACCCTGGTTCCTACAATATTGTGTTAGTGCGGAAACGAAGTGTTGAAGAAAAACTTGAATTTTTATTGATAGTTTTTGAGTTGCTACAGCACACTCAATAATGTTTTCTTCTTTTTTCCTTACAACGAGACTACAAGAATGACCTCTATTTATAGGACCACATGGATAACTCTAGAGACATGGGAATATAAATGGACACCTAATAATTCATGAATTTGCATCATGTATTTTCCTGATACATTTTCTTCAAGTGCATGTAACCTTATTTCCTAAGATTACAAATTAATGCCACATTTAACACCCCCTCTTAATTTGTAATCTTGAGTTTTTCCTTGATCTTGTCGAACTTGTCAAATGTGACTGCCTTTGTTAAAATGTCTGCTGGCTGATCATTTGTGTTGATAAATTCCATGCAAATTTCTTCTCGACTTACCAAATCTCGAATGAAGTGATGACGTAGTTCAATATGCTTCGATCTGGCATGAAAAACTGGATTTTTTGTCATAGCAATTGCTGACATATTGTCGCAATGTATTGTTGTTGGCTCTTGTTGTTCAAACATCAAGTCTTTTAGAATTCTTCTAAGCCAAACTGCTTCACAAGCGGCATCCGCAGCTGCAATGTATTCCGCTTCTGCAGAAGATAGTGCTATAGACCTTTGCTTCCTCGAACTCCATGAAATAATATTTGTTCCAAGACAAAAGATGTAGCCCGATGTACTTTTGCGGTCAACAAGTGAGCCTGCCCAATCACTGTCAGTGTAGCCAACAAGGTTGAAGTTATTTTCCTTTTTGAACTCAATGCCTTGATTTTTTGTACCTTTAAGGTATCTCAAAATTCTTTTTGCCGCCGTAAAGTGATTCTTGCTTAGTTCATTCATGAACCTGGAAAGTAAACTCACTGATTGAGTGATATCCGGCCTTGTGTTGAGGTAGATGAGGTCACTACTTCCTCATGCCTCTTTCTATAATCACTAGGTAAACTATTGAAATTTATATGTTATTTCTATTTGTAAACTGAATGGTTCCAAGGTATAGATAATTATTAAAAATAATTACTATCTTTAAATCTAATTGTGACATTTGTTGTAAACAGCAGCGGCTCTCACAAATATTAGGCAATAGGTGCATTAGTGCCTCAATTTTCCAGTCACAAGATTTAAGGTCAAGCATTATATTTTTGAGAAACCTCTCTCAAAAAAACCCCACAAGCACTCCACCTGAAGTTTTTCCTTTACTTTATATGTACGCTCCTCAATGTAGTTATCATTCTCCCAACCACAAATCCAAACTCCACTGAATGTGTCTTTTACTAGCCATAAACATAGAAGTACTTCAAATAAATTTCACAACTACCTAGCCTTAAGAAGGGTAAGAATTGTTAGTGTGGAAACGAAGTGTTGAAGAAAAACTTGAATTTTTATTGATAGTTTTTGAGTTGCTACAGCACACTCAATAATGTTTTCTTTTTTTTTTTCTTACAACGAGACTACAAGAATGACCTCTATTTATAGGACCACATGGATAACTCTAGAGACATGGGAATATAAATGGACACCTAATAATTCATGAATTTGCATCATGTATTTTCCTGATACATTTTCTTCAAGTGCATCATGTATTTTCCTGATACATTTTCTTCAAGTGCATGTAACCTTATTTATTTCCTAAGATTACAAATTAATGCCACATTTAACACCCCCTCTTAATTTGTAATCTTGAGTTTTTCCTTGATCTTGTCGAACTTGTCAAATGTGACTGCCTTTGTTAAAATGTCTGCTGGCTGATCATTTGTGTTGATAAATTCCATGCAAATTTCTTCTCGACTTACCAAATCTCGAATGAAGTGATGACGTAGTTCAATATGCTTCGATCTGGCATGAAAAACTGGATTTTTTGTCATAGCAATTGCTGACATATTGTCGCAATGTATTGTTGTTGGCTCTTGTTGTTCAAATATCAAGTCTTTTAGAATTCTTCTAAGCCAAACTGCTTCACAAGCGGCATCCGCAGCTGCAATGTATTCCGCTTCTGCAGAAGATAGTGCTATAGACCTTTGCTTCCTCGAACTCCATGAAATAATATTTGTTCCAAGACAAAAGTTGTAGCCCGATGTACTTTTGCGGTCAACAAGTGAGCCTGCCCAATCACTGTCAGTGTAGCCAACAAGGTTGAAGTTATTTTCCTTTTTGAACTCAATGCCTTGATTTTTTGTACCTTTAAGGTATCTCAAAATTCTTTTTGCCGTCGTAAAGTGATTCTTGCTTGGTTCATTCATGAACCTGGAAAGTAAACTCACTGATTGAGTGATATCCGGCCTTGTGTTGAGGTAGATGAGTGAACCAATTAACTTTCGGTAGAGTGTAGCATCTACTTTTTCAGCATCATCATTGACTTGGAATTTTTCATTCGGCCTCATTGGAGTAGAGACTGGCTTGCACTGGTTCATGCTGAATTTTTCTAGAAGATCATCAATATACTTCTCTTGAGATAAAAAAATTCTTCCCGGGCTTTGTTTGACTTGGATGGCAAGAAAGTATTTCATTTGACCCAAGTCACTCATCTCAAAGTCTCTCAACATCTTTTTCTTGAATTCTTCCACCATGCTTTTACTTGTACCAAAGTATAGAAGATCATCCACATAAAGACATACTACAAGAAAGTCTCTTCCAAGATTATTGACATATAGAGATGATTCACTCGTGCTTCGATTGAATCCACTTTGGATGAAATAGCTATTGATTTTGCTATTCCATGCTCACGGCGCTTGCTTTAAACCATAAATTGCCTTGTATAAACGATAGACTTTTCCTTCTTGTCCTTTGATTTCAAATCCTTCGGGTTGCTCGACATAAACTTCTTCTTGAATTTCACCATTTAAGAATGCCGATTTTACATCAAGTTGATAAACACATACCTCCAATTGAGCTGCCAGTGCCAAAACAGTACGAATTGTCTCCATTCTTGCAACCGGAGCATATGTTTCAGTGTAATCAATTTCGGGCTGTTGAGAATACCCTTTTGCAACAAGACGTGCTTTGTGCTTTTGGATTGACCCATCTTCATTGTATTTTATTTTATAGACCCACTTGAGTCCAATGATTTTCTTCCCTTCTGGCAAGGCAACAAGCTTCCAAGTTTTGTTTTTCTCGATTGTGGACATTTCTTCATTCATGGCTTTTGTCCAACATACTTCTTTTGAGGCTTCTTCAAATGATTGTGGTTCACTAGAGAACAACCCAAGTTCACATGACTCATATATGTCTTGTAGTGAACGTGTCTTTCTTGGAGGGCTTTCTGGATCAGATTCTTCCTCACTTCTTGGAGTAGGGTTTGGATTATGCTCTAAATTTCCAACTTGTGACGGACCTTCTTGAAATGTTAATGGATCAACAAAATGGTATGGTGTCTGGTCCACAACTTCTTTCCCTTTCCAATCCCAAGATGCAACTTCATCAAAAACAACGTCTCGTGAAACTGTAATTTTGTTTGTAGTTGGATCTAATAACCGATATCCTTTAGATTCATCACTATATCCAACAAAGACAAGTTTTTGTCCTTTCTCGTCAAATTTCTCCCGATTTTGAGAAGGGATAAGAGCATAAGCAATACTGTCAAATATATTGAAGTGATCAACCATTGGCTTCTTTTTGTTCCAAGCTTCGTATGGAGTTTTATTCCGTACAGCCTTTGTTGGAGACCGATTGAGAATGTATACTGCCGTATTTACAGCTTCTGCCCAATACAGATTTGGAAGTCCTTTGCCCTTTAGCATGCTTCTTGCCATTTCAACAATTGTACGATTTTTTCTTTCGGCCACGCCGTTTTGTTGCGGAGTTCGACTCACAGTTAATTATCTTTTGATGCCATTTTTTCTGCAATATTCCATGAAAGAATTATAGAGATATTCACCTCTACGATCGGTCCTTAAAGTTTTTATCAAAAAACCACTTTGCCTTTCTGCTTGAGCTTTGAATTGAAAAAATTTGCTTTTCTGCTTGAGCTTTGAATTAAAGAAATGTGGAATATGCCTCAGATTTTTGACTGAGGAAGAAAACCCATATCATTCTTGTGAAGTCATCAACAAAGAGAATAAAATATCTCTTGTTTCCAAAAGTGGGAGTTTGCATTGGCCCACAAATATCCGAGTGCACAAGCTCAAGTGGTGCTTTCGTTCTCCATGAAGTTTTTGGAAACGACAACTTGTGCAATTTCCCAGAGATGCATCCTTCGCACATTTTGTCTATGTGTTGGATGTTATGAAGTCCCGTCACCATGTTTTTCATTTGGAGTAAACGAAGGCCTCTTTCATGAAGATGACCATATCGTAAATGCCACAAATACGCCAAATCTTCGTCTCGTGCCTTGAGTGCACAATTCTCATTTAGTGGCATCATAAGAGGAAATGTCTTGTTCTTCATTGCAATATTTGCCACACAAATATTTATCTGTTTGTCAAAAACTTTACAGGCACCATCATCAAAGTGGACAAAGAAGTCACTTTGAATAAGTTGTCCAACACTTAGGAGATTATGAGAAAGATTGGGAACATAAAGAACATCTGTGATGAGTTTCTTGTTACCTTCTTTAATTTGGACAGTAATGGTGCCTTTTCCTACCGCATCTCTACATGTTCCATCGCCAAGAATTACTTGTGAAGTAATATTTGGATTAAGGTCCACAAAGATGTCGCGATTCCCCGTCATGTGATTGCTACAACCGCTATCCAAATACCAAGGGCTTTGAGCTCCATTTTCATAATTTTGAGAATAAAACAGAATTTCCTTTTCATTCTCTTGAGAAAAGTTTGCTGCACTTTTCCTTTCTGTCATCTGTTTATTTTGAAACCAACAATCCCTTTGAGAATGATTGGGGATCTTGCACCTTTTGCATCTAAAGTAGCACTCCTTTGATTCATGATTCATTTTTTTGCAAATTATGCAAGTTGGATTGTTACCACCAGAAATTTGTGTTTGCTTGCCTTTCCATTTGCTTTGCTTGTCACCCTTCTTCCAATAGCTATCTTTTTGTTTTGTTTGATTTGAGCCTCTGTTGTGTTCTCCATAGTTGTTCGATCCTCCTTTTGATGTTTAATTTGATTGGAAGGCTTGTTCGGTAGTAGATTGGTTACTCGAACGATTGATCCTTTGCTCATGGGCAAGAAGTGACCCGGTTAACTCATAAATGGTCATTTTGGACAAGTCTTTCAATTCTTCAATTGCGGCTGCAACATGGTCAAACTTTGGAGGAAGGCATCTTAACATTTTCTCCACGACTCTTTTATCTGTAATTGTGTCACCACAGCTTTTGATTTGATTTACTGTCTCGGCTACTCGTGAAGAAAAAACACGAACCGATTCTCGTTCTTCCATTTGGAGATTATCAAAGTCTCTCCATAAGGATTGAAGTTTCAAGGCGATCGTTTTCTCCGTTCCTTGAAATTCTTGCATCAATATTTCCCAAGCATCTTTGGCTTTTTTAACACCAAAGATACGAGGGAAAATTGATTTCCCGACTCCTTGTTGAATATAGCGGAGAGCCATTGCATCTTTTCTTTTAAATTCTTTTTGCAATTTTTCGTAATCTTCATTGTCTTCGGATGGTTCTTCGTACTCCTCATCGTCAATGACATCCCAAAGATCTAAGGAGATGAAGAAAGTTTGCATTTGGATGCTCCAGTATTCATAATGCTCGCCTTCGAAGATTGGGACTTGACTGGAAGAATATGTAAACAACGAAGCTGTTTGTATGAAAGCCATGAAAAAATGCAATCACAAGTTATGGCTCTGATACCAAATTTGTTAGTGCGGAAACGAAGTGTTGAAGAAAAACTTGAATTTTTATTGATAGTTTTTGAGTTGCTACAGCACACTCAATAATGTTTTCTTCTTTTTTCCTTACAACGAGACTACAAGAATGACCTCTATTTATAGGACCACATGGATAACTCTAGAGACATGGGAATATAAATGGACACCTAATAATTCATGAATTTGCATCATGTATTTTCCTGATACATTTTCTTCAAGTCCTGATACATTTTCTTCAAGTGCATCATGCATTTTCCTGATACATTTTCTTCAAGTGCATGTAACCTTATTTCCTAAGATTATAAATTAATGCCACATTTAACATATTGTTCTTTGTGTGGATTTCCATTGAAGGCTAGATAATTGGACAGTTGTGGGTGATAAATTAAGATCGTTGAAATGAAAGAATAGCAAAAGGGTTTACAGATCTTGTAAAATGTACAATTTCTATCTAAAGACAAAGACGATTTCTGGTGAGAATTGATATCCATTTTTATTTCTGTGGCGCAAGATATTAGCTTCCTAAAATGGACAGCCTTTGTTTGCAAATGCTGTAGCTTGGCTGCTATCAGATCCTAAAGTAAATTCTACCCATCAAACAAAAAGGAACTAAACCAGAATGGCTATTCAAACTGGAATTTTTAACCGGGTGGAAATGATGTTCATTTTTAACAAGTCTTATGTAAAATTCATGCCAAATTAGAGAGAGAAACAAGAGCAACAATTAGAAAATTCTGTAATTTGATGCATAGTAGGATTTGTAGCTAATTTCAATAAATATGTCAGAGGTTCCAGTGTGTAATTTATTTTATACACGTTTTGAGAGTCGTTGTGTAAGTTAAGTGGAACACATAGGCTGTAGTATTTAAACTTTTTGTGACAAATAGTTTGGCTTTGTTGGCTGCATT
>NC_036245.1:3765901-3767358 GCF_002742605.1 Olea europaea var. sylvestris | reverse complement strand
TATTGAATTTCTTTCACTTATCCTGCTTGTGAGATAAAGATGCAATCATCCATTTGCTTTACCTCAATCCCTTACCTCAATCCCAAGATAGTAGGTCATGAGGTCGATATTCGTCATCTCGAATTCTTGAGCCATGACCTTCTTAAACTCAGTGATTATACTTTGATTATTTCCTGTGAATATAATATCATCTACATACAAACAAACAAGCAAAACATCCCGTTTCTCATTTACCTTTGTGTAAAGGGCATACTCGTGAAAGCATTTTGTAAAGTCATTTTCTTGAAAGTACTTGTCAATTCTACGATTTCATGCCTTTTGCAACCAATCTTGCTTTGTATCTTTCTACTTCTTCTTTAGCGTTGTTCTTTGCCTTGTACACCTATTTAACTCTGATTGCTCTCTTTACTTTACGAAGAGTCGTCAGCTCTTACGTGTCATTCTTCTCAATAGCCTTAATCTCTCTTCATCCATGGCATTTCTCCATCTTTTATTTTGCGCCACTTCTTCATACCTTATTGGCTCACAATTGGCAAAAAGATAAAAAATTGTGAGATCATTTTGATTTTTTGTTACCTCATACAACTTTTGTAAGCTCATCATCCGTAGTATCCTTTCGCTTAAGCTTTCTCCTTATGAAGATGATGGGGAAGCATCTCCATGAGTAGGTGATAGAGATGGACTTAAAAGCTCTTGCTGCTCTCCATTCTCTTGTTCTTCTTCCTCAAAGAATGGTAAGAAGTCGTAATCTTCTTCTTGGACATCCTAATCCCAAGCTCCTTTTTCATCAAGCTCTACATCTCTACTTATGGTGATCTTTTCATTGCTTGGATTATACAACTTGTAGCCTTTAGAGCGAGAGTCATAGCTGATAAAGATATACCTTTCGCTTTTGTCATCTAACTTGGACCGCTTTTGATATGGTACATGAGCATATACAATGCTCCTAAATACTCGTAGGTAAGAGATGCTGGGCTTTCTTCCACTCCATGCTTCTTGTGGTGTCTTATTCCACACATTCTAGAAGACAATCGATTAGATAGATACACGGCACAATTAAGAGCCTGACCCAAAGTTCTTTAGGCAATCTCTTACTTTTGAGTATACAGCAGGCCACGTTAAGAATGGATCTATTCTTTCTTTCGATTACTCCATTTTGTTGTGGAGATTATGGAACTGTCAATGGGCGACGAATTCCATTATTCTCACAATATTTCTCAAACTCTTTGGAGGTGAATTCTCCTCCTCTATCTGATATCGTGGCATTTATGTTATAGCTACTTTCTTTTTCAAAGAGCTTTAAACCTTTTGAAAGTTCTAAAAACTTTCGATTTTTGTTTGAGAAAATAAACCCAAGTCTTTCTACTAAAATTATCAATAAAAAGAACAAAATAATTGTTCTTACCGAGAGAGTTTAGATTGATTAGCCCACAAACATTAGAGTGTACAAGTTCTAG
>NC_036245.1:3741840-3765324 GCF_002742605.1 Olea europaea var. sylvestris | reverse complement strand
TACCAAGTATTTTTAGCCATGGGAAGAGCACCTTGTTGTGACAAGACAAAAGTAAAGAGAGGAGCCTGGTCTCCTGAAGAAGACACCACTCTCAAAAACTATGTCCAGAAATATGGCACTGGTGGCAATTGGATTGCTTTGCCACACAAAGCAGGTATGCACTCGTTTATATAGTCGACCCTAAATTTATTGAAAACGAGACTATTTTTTGATAACATTTTTTATAGGTCTCAAGCGCTGCGGTAAAAGTTGTCGACTGAGATGGCTTAATTATCTTAGACCAGACATCAAGCATGGAGGCTTTACTGAGGAAGAAGATAATATAATCCTAAATCTTTATAATAACATAGGGAGCAAGTTAGTTTCTCAAACAAGTTTCAATTATTTCTTTTAACTTAGTACCTTAGAAATTTGATTTATTTTATTTTATTTTGACCTTTCGTCTTCTAGATAGTTTAAATTTGTAAAAGATTTATTTTTGGTGCAAGTAGGTGGTCTATCATAGCTTCTCATCTTCCGGGGAGAACTGATAACGATGTGAAGAATTATTGGAACACCAAATTGAAGAAGAAGCTACTGGCAGAAGTAACAACTAGCCTCACCGCCATCACCGCTGCCACCTCCGTCGCCACCACCAGCATCACTAACACCAGTTTCTGCCATGTACCCTCATCGGCATTGACAACGAAAATCGAGACAAATCATTTTTACAACTCAGTTAATAATACTACGTTGCCATATTATCCAATGGAGGTGAATCCCCACCATAATTTTATGCCAGAAATGCTGGGAATTTCTACTCAAATTCCTCTTCCAAGGCTAGTTGAAGTTCCTGAAAATGGCATCAATTCATACTCTGGATTTCCTACTATTCCATTATCAAAAGAACTATCGAACTTTTCACCTTCATTTTCTCTTGACAACAGTGGAATTAGTGCGTCTTGGTCTGTTAATGGTGGCGGTGAAGACAACAATACATTTCTTGATGAATTCGACTACGGATTATCGTACGATCTTCTAAATATTGGCTTCGATTTTGAAGATAAAACCTCGGAGTTCAATCCCAGTTTTACGAATTCTTCGGACTCGTTCGCTGGCTAACATTTCCAAGGATTTCAAGACAAAATATTAGTCTTTGTACAAGGTTTTGTCTGGTGGTTGTAGTTTGGAAATGTTCAATTCACATTGAAATTAATTAATGATTAGAAAATTGTATCAGTTTCTGTTGTAATCAAATGTTATATGGTTCAAACGTACGTATTATTTATATATTTATATTATGGTGAAAGTATGCATGATTCACTTGTGAGACAAGTTTTATGTTCGCTGGTCAATTGTCACGAAAGTTGCATGAAACTGACTAATTCAAAGACAAGACTAGGCCCCCCACGCCACCTCTCTGACAGTATGTAGAGGGATTCCTTGTGTGCGTGGCTGCGGGAGTGTGAGAAAAGGACCACCACATCCTGCCGTTGATTTCAGGAGACGAGACAAGGACAGGACAAGATAGAAAAGAGATGAAGATTAAATATTCTAATTTTTCGTCTTATTTACAGACACAGCTGCAATTCATTTCAGTAAGGGATAATTGTAGTAAAAGTTTCAAACTTTTGAAATACTAGTAAACTTTTCTCAAATCTTTGATTTGTTGCAACAATCTCCTCTAACCTTCCAAACATTTGCTGCTAGTGTTTTAAAAGTTTGGAACTTTTGCTGCATTATCCCTTTTCGTAATATGTACATTAAAACGCATGTAAAGTAGGATGCAAAAGCATACTAAATATTGAAGTTATATGTTTATAGTGACCTCTTGAAACGTTAGCTAAGGATAAAAATGAGAGGAGGTAGTGCAAGAGATTTTATTCCGTCTTTGTTTCAATAACTCAATTAAAGAGAGCATTCTCACCCATCTCGGAGGGATATTGTAGGATTGGGAGGAGCGGATTTTTTAGTCATCCCTCTAAGCATAGGGTACTTATCTAGCTTGTACTAACTATTGTCAATAACGCTGTGAATATAGAAATTAATTTCGACCCATAGTTGCCTTCGAAACCACTTTGTAATTTAAAATACAAGATATTAAATAATTTAGAAGCATAGTTATATCTTGCACGGTCATTAATCTAACCAAAGTATCAAGTCGCTTATTCAATTAGGGGATAATTGTTGAGTAAAAACACTAAATAAAATAATTTTAGACATAAATATAATCGATAACATATAAGCTTAAAAGTTAACTGCCTTGGAATTTAATTGAGTAATACTATTTGCAATCGCTCACCACAGTTGTCATACATTACATACAACATGTGGGGGACAAAATCAAGGAATTATAAAGTGGAAACTACACTGAAATTTCTCTAATATGGCTTGACTTTTGTACATTTATCCATTAAATATTTCAATATCGACTTGCGTGTCAAAAGATATGCTAATTACTTAAGCCGTCGCTAGGGTTAGGACTAATCAACCCATAGATTACAGCCATAATTTTTTTTTACCAAGTATTAGAATATTTTTCTAAAGAGTTACGCGTGGAGGTTTCCAGAAACTAATGCCATTTACTTTGTGTACGTTTTCTATATATTGAATGGGCATTGAAATTAAGTCCTTTTTGAGCTCATTTCCGTTAAAAGTGATTTTTTCAGAGAATGTGCTATTAAAAAGTTAGAAAAAAATGAAGCTCGGAGATAAACTAAATAAACACCTTCCTTTCTAACATTTTTTTTTTTAATCGTGGATGTTTGGACTAACTCACGTGCACCTCGACTAATCGCGGGGTACTCACCTCAGTGGTCCTACTGAGACTCGAACTGGTGACTATTAGAGAGTAAATATAAGATCTGACCACTAAGCTATTTCTCTGGGTTACCTTTCTAACATGTATAAAAAAATTAACATACTAGCATTAATATTTCTTGACTTTTATGAGTCAAAGTTTCCATAGAAGAAAATATGTAGGGGTTGCTTGAAAAAGTTTTTGGAAATGCTTTTAATAAGTTATAATAAAGGTTGATAAAATTTATGGTCGAGAACTTGATAAAAATCGTGAATCTAATAAAATGTGTGTTTAAAATTACTTTTATATTTAAATTCAACTTCTTAGTAATTTTTTAAGCTATACCAAAACCACTTAATTTAAAATCAAAACTTAATATCCTTGTTAGACTAGTCAATTCATGGATTCATCCCATAAAACATGAAGTCCTATCGCTCGATAATAAATATCACCACAAAAAAGTCCACTCTATGAGTTATAATATATGAAAGTTTGAAATTTAGAGTAGTCAACGGAAATTGATTTTATCAAAATTTATTGGTAAGCTTTATTTAAAAGTACAATAGCGTGTTGACACCAGGAAAATAAACTTCTTTCTTTTTTTCTTTTTTTTTTCTTAAAGAAATTAAAAACAAAAGAAGCATTTCAAAGCATAACTTGATATCTTATAATATTTCACATTTATAGATATATTTTTAATAATATCAAGTATGAATTTTGCTACATGTACATCAAACTTTATATAATGAGTTACATAATGACACATGTCACTCTATTATTTGCTAATTTAAAACACAATTAACTTTTTCATCCAATATTTTTCTTTCAGATCATTTTATGTAATCTCTTATATACATTTTTTTATGTATAAGTAGCATAATCCTTAATATTAACTATATATTTTATAGGACCAAATACTTTTCAACCATAAATTTCATCAATTTTTATCAAAATTTACTAAAAAATTGATTTTTATCTAAACCAAACTGGGGCTAGGTATCAAAATTATATTTTACTTTGAGGTTGGAAATTGGGATTTTTGTCTACACGCTTCGTATTAAAGCTTGGAGTTCGCTATTAGAAATTTAAATACCTTACTCTTTTCGTATCTCGCTAGAAATTATATTTTTTCATCGTAGGGAAGATTGATCACTAAAATTTCTCGATATACCATTGAATTTATTTTGATTTCAAAAACTAAGATCAGATCATAAGTTTACAAACCAAAGGGACTACAATTGCTTGAATTCATTTTTGTTTTCCTTTTGGTAGAACTTCAATTATTAGGTTGTAAATTGTAATGCTAAGGTCAAATTAAAATTTTAAAATAGTAACTATAACTTCATTAATGTGTACACATTATACTAATAAAAACCCAATTTCAACCTTATCCTTTTTTATTATATTCAAATATTGATTCACCAATTATGTATGAACAATGTCTATATAATTAATAACCTCTGTGCAATATAAAATATGTTTCCATTGTTGTCAGCTATGAACATGAGTTGGCAATTCAATGGACTTCCAATAGACAAAAGTTTTAACATCCAAGAATGATCAATACTTGTCTAACAACTTGGATTACATTATGATTACATCTTAATGATAAGATAATAATACAATTTTTTTTTTTTTTATTTAGTTGTTTTGACCTCTGGTTTGTTAAATAATAAATTCCAAATAAAACAAAAAAATATATATCAATTTTAAGGATCTTGATAATGCCTTTTAAATTAGAATTTCGTGTTTTATTGTGATTTCAGAGTCCATAATACTTATACGAGTCATCGATTCATTTAGAAGCTCAAACGAGTCAACAAATTCCGAGATTGTTGTTATCAAATGAGACAACATGATGTTCGGGTATGTTCAGATATAAATTTCACATCAAATAAAGATACGACACATAACAATATAAAATGATTTGGGATTACTTCTAATAAGATTGACAATGTAAGCTCATGTCTTAATATTTTTTCAAGACAAATTTTTTTAAGAAATTTTTTATTTGTCTAATTCAATGGTATTCACCTCAGCATTTGATTGCTCTCTAGAACTAATAATATTGACGAAGTGCATATAGTTTTGACAGATACGGTTTAATATATAGTTGGTTGAAATGGTCATAGAAATAAAGAATTTGTCCCTCGAAGATTTTGCTTGACATTTTTTAATTTTTAAATTTAATAAAATGTTGGACTATCTAGTACATAAAATTTAAGTTACCACACAATGACAAATTATTCACTTAAATTTTTATTCCAATGAATTCTTCACGATGAGTCTTTAAGATGAATTTGCTCCCTTTTATGGTGCTTCAAGATAGTCAACAATCATCTCTTAGAATCAAACCGATTTTCGTCTCTCGTGTAAACAACACGATAATCTATAAGAGTTCCAGCAAACTCAACTTCCGTGTTTTGTGCTTGGAAGGCGGAAGCAGAATTTAGAGAGAGCAAACTCAAAGCAAATATTTATTGTAATGAATGGTGTATCTTAATATGATAGAAAGCGAACGCCATGAAGATTGCACAAATTGCGTGGCATTCCCTCTTTGGACAGAAAACGAACATCGGTTCACCCAGAAACCAGCTAAAAAGCCGAATTTCAAATTTTAAAACAGTTAAAAATTATTTTATCTATTACATAAAATTTTTATTAAACACTAATTGATCCTGAAATTTTAAATAAAAATTTAAACAAATTTACTTAAAAGGATATACGCAGGACCAGCAACAAATCCGAGCTCAGGTGTCGTGTGTGGTTCGGGCCCACAAACATTTAGGCCCTCACCCATTCTACAAATTCGGATGCCTCGTAGGGTCCAAAATTACTGACAAAACTTGAGTCTTATAAACAATACATTTTTCCACTAATTTTTCTAAATATTTCATTCTATAGTTAACACTTAACAGTTTTTTAAAAGTAAATATATCATGTCATTCATCTCGTGGAGTAGAAGATGAATATGTTTGATCACATTAATTTCGGAGTTCGAGTCCCACTTAATTTTGAACTCAAAGATACTCAATTATAAACTAATTCCAACCATCCCGGTACGAATGAAATATATTAGCCTTTTCAAAATATAATGCAGAACCATGTACAATTCGAGTACAATTGAAGAGAGTCTGAATCAAGATAAGTATTTAAATTGTTTTTGGTGAAAATCTTTCGATATTATTTGGCCAATCAATAGCAAGATACTTTAAATAGATAGTTGTTCGTGTTAAGCTAGATAACACAACTCACATGATTTCCTTTGAATAGAGATAGTTTTCATGTTTGTATTCATTTTGGCGTTGAACATGACTTGGCTCACGAGTATTTAGATATTATTGCACAATTCTCACAAAAGCAGCCCCTTCTCACTCATGTAGGCAATCGCCATAAAAAGTGTTATACTAAACTTTACTTGAGCAAATCAAGCTATAAAGAGCATTAATAGCGTAACTTAACTTGATTCTCACAGAGGTGAAGCACTATCTCATCATAGCAATGGGTAGGACTGACAAATGTCCTTAATGGTTACTAAATTTTTCATATTTTGGTCGTCTCATTGAACCCATATCTTGGGATCTCCTGTCAACTAGATTGAATTGGTTACTTTATAGGTTGTAACCCCACCACCTCTATGATTTTTCTATTTGCCCTCTTATCAAACCTTCAGTTAGTAGATCTGCAATATCATCTATATATATTCCAGTAGAGGCAATTGCTTAACAATAATGTGTACACGGTGTGTATAACGAGATTTATCGTTATGCATACCATTTCGGACCCTTTCATTTGTTTATAGGCTATCACAAGGAAAAATATATAGCGGACACAAGTTTTACACTTGGAATATCTTCTAGAATGATTTTAGCCATTCATCTTCTTCCCCAACTTAATCCAAAACAATGAATTTTGATTCTATAGTTGATCTAGCTATATACACGTTTATTTTAAAGATTTCCAATATATTATTGCACCGCCAAGTGTAAAGACATATCACTTATGGATTAAGAATCTTTAGTATCTAAAATCCTATTAGCATTATAGTATCCTTTAAGTACCGATGGATATTTTGAAATTCAAAGTTTTGGTATGTTTTAGATGCTCCTAAAATTCTAACAATTGTCTTTCAATACCCAGTACTAGAATTACTCGTATAAGGATTTAACTATTGATAGAGTATGCAATTTCAAGACCTGTGTAGTTCATGAAATATATTAAATTGCCTATTACACAAGATAAGATGTATTAGGATTATGCATGATCTAATTCGGTTCGGTTCTAACGATGGTTCTAATGAGATCCGAGCTAGACCCGGAATTTTCGGATATTTAATAAATGGAACCATTGGGTTCAAATTTAATTATAAAACTGTTCGAGTTAGATTTTATTCGGTTCAGTTCGGTTCGATTTTTGGGATCTGTATTATAATTTTTTTTTTAATATTTACAAAGTTGAATTACTTCTACTAATGACATGTTCACTATTAGCTCTTACAAAATAACATAATCCGATTTTATGTATCTTTTACATCTATCTTTGTTGAATTCTTCATAGTTTTGATTGTTTAAATCATAGGAAGAAGAAGATAATGAACTCATAATAATTAAGAGAGCACCGTCGAGATTCAATCCAATTTCTTCAGAATGGTAAAAACTGCACTACGGTAAAATAATAGATTTAGGTAAAACTTATGTCAATTTGATTAAGTTGGACTTGGATTGAAAATTAGAAATAGAAAAATCATATTTTCGAATTTGAGCTAAATTAACTAGTTAGGAAATTTGTTTAGAAAAAAAAATATAAATAGGTTTATTTAGAATAAATAGATTAAAAAATTAGGAAAATTCAGTTCTTATTTGATTTTTCGGTTCTTGATTTAGAATTGAGAACTGAACCGAACCCCTTGATTCTCGATTCAGATACCCATTCAAGTATTTAATTTAAGAAGAACCGCTCGGTTTGGTTTGATTCGGTTCGATTCAGTTCGAAGAAAGATGGAACATGTATCCGTTTCTTATAATAGGGATCTACTTAGAGCTGTGACCTTTCATGTTAAGCTTTATACTTCTTTCAGCTTTGTAGGGGAACCACATTTTAATAAGGCTTGTATTTTGATGGGGTTCACTTCAATGCCCCACTGATTCACAACATGCCTTTGGAATTTTCCAAATTTGACTCCAAATGCACATTTTAGCAAATTGATTTTCATTCTATATTTTTGTGATACATTGAAAGCTTCATCCAAATGTTTTAAATGATTTTCAGTTCGAAGGCTTTTGACAAGTATATTGTCTATACATATATTTCCATAATTTTTCTCATTTGTTTGCAAACATTTTGTTGACTAGTCTTTGATAAGTGGCTCACGTTCTTAGCCCAAATGGTATTACTTTATAACAATATAATCCTCGATCTGTTCCGACTGCCCTATGTTCCTCATCTGGCCCCATAAATAGAAATTTGATTATATCCCTAACAGACATCCATAAAACTTAGTAACTCATGTCTTGTAATAGTATCCATTGGTTGATCAATTTTGGGGAGTGAGAAACTATCTTTGGGACAGGTTTTATTTAAGTTAGTGAAGTTTTGGCGAGTTCGTTATTTTTTGCTGCTCTTTGGTATTAAATATCGGGTTATATACCCAAATTGGGTATTGAGCTTCCCGAATGAAGCTGTTGTCTAATGATCTATCTCATTTTTTCGTACTTCGTACTTTTGAGTACTCATGGTCACGTCCTTTGCACTTTAGATTTTATTTTGGGGTCAATTTTCAAGGCATAACATGCAATCGTTGGATCTATCCCTACCATGTCAACATGCTTCCAGATGAACACATCTAGGTTCACTATCAGAAAATGTTCTAGTAAAACTTTCATAGGATTACTTATCTCTTTAACAATTTTTAGAGCCTTATTTGTGTCTTCAGAACTAACGAAAGAACTTTCTAGTTCTTCGACTGCAGTCGCTTCAGACATACAATCAGTCATGCGAAGATCAATTGAGTCATCAACTTTGAGTTTATTCCTGAACTTACTCATTCCATCACGATTATTCTCCTCTTAGGAGCTCCTATGGCTTCTCTTTTCGCGTCATTTTTATGATTTCTGTATAGTATAGGATTCCCTGATTATATTTTAAGAAAATTTTGCCCTTATTCGCAGAGAACCTCTCATATGTTTATTGGAGGGAAATGATTATGTTCGCCTATTTCAAGGGAGGCTGACTACAGATTTCTTCGTATGTAGATTTTCCTTTAGGATGCTGAAATCCGTTTATCCCTTATATATTTGGGGCTTCTCTCCTATTCTAATGAAGCAGTGGGGCTCCATCACATGAATCCAAGGATTATATTTCAGTATTCGATCAAGAGCTTCTTCACATAGCATGTTCATACGATTTCCATCGTCTAGGAGCATATTGTGAAAATATTCTCCAGCTATCATCACCTGAATAATTACTAACTCCTCACCAGGATCTGAATTTTCACTTTTCAGGTCCATATATTTAATCGAAAAGGTTAGATACCATATCTTGCACAATTGGCTTACCTTTCAGGCTTCTTATTTTTGTGCTTAAAACAGCATGTTCCGCCATTAACGCTTTCAAATCTTCAGCTTTCTTGACTTCTGCTACTATCTTCTTCTTTTGTAGGCGACAATGTTGGTAGAAAGACATATTCTCTTGTAGCCTTGCTACTACATTTACCTTTGGCTGCCTTGAGCAAGCACTTGTATTGACTAGATCAGAGCTGATCTCGTTGTTCCCAAACTTCGGTGCCCATTATCTCCTCCTATTTTTCTTTAGCTTACTCATTTTTGTAGATTTCAAGAATTTTCTACCTCTAATGGACAGATCCATGATTTTCTTTGATCAATTTCCTATAGAATATGACGCAAATTTATTGATGGTAGAATAACGATCCATAAATTTCTCTCATCTAACCAATGTTCTCTTCTCCTAAACTCGTGGGTTTTGATATTCAAACCAAAATAAGAAGTAAAAGGACTATTTGGGAGGAAGATATTTAAATTTGCATACATTTCTCCTCTTGGACGGGAGCATTCAAAGATATTCCCGGGGGCTTTGGGCCATTTGTTGGTGGATTCATAAACGAATCTAATCATGTAGTCATAAACTTTATTCGTTCGTTTGGAAGTCACGATTTTCAAATTAACCCATGTGTGTTCAAACAAAGATTTTTGTCGCCACAAAAAGGACAGTTCACCTTGTCTCTTTTGTGAACTATCTTTGTTTTTATTGCTTTCGAGCTTTTCGACTTCGTCTAAGGGTAGTTGAGTTCACCTTAATAATCGTTTATGTCTATGGGCTTGATTGACTTTTGTAATGGGCCAATCAAACTCGAGCACACTTTTGACCGTCGTTTTGGGGCTGGGTTAAGTGGCCTTCTTTTTATTGAAATTTATGCGTTTGTAGTTCAATGATATTTCGAAGTTTTATTCCATGTTACTTATTCATGATCTTATATTTTCAAATGATTTACATTGTTCTCCCCTATCGACAGATGCGAGCGGCAAGGGCTTAAAGAAGCGGCCAGCCCAATTTCTGGTGGGGGAAGGGAGATAAAGGTGGAAAAATGCATTGGGAATGCATATACCAAAAACTAGAGTTGCGAGGGAACCTAACTGCGGTAAAGGCTCCTAGGACGAAGAGGATAGTCCTTTAAAGGTAAAATTTAGGTAAATTACTTATAAGATCAGGTCATTGAACTTTGTGTAGCAATCAAGCCATTACGCTTAAAACTAATGGAATGTCAACATGTCTAACCAGGTCAGCAAATTAATAACACTAGATGTCACTGAACTTCCACCCCTGTTACAATCTGATCATGAACTTTTACCCTAGTTGCAAACCAGGTCACTTAAGTTCAATTTGGACCTATCAAGTCACAAATCATGCAATCCCACCCCAATGGCTATGACACACTTTCTTACATTTTTGTCTATAAATAATTTTTTACAACTTTCATTAATGTATCTGCAACACCAACTCGTGAAAATAATGTGTTTCATAACCCAATTTCCTAAATTTTCAAATTTAATCCATATTAAAATAACTCTATTTGGAATGATGATAAAAAGGCAATTGAGTCACGCAAAAATTCTAACATTAGGCATCCAACAATAATACATATATGACGCGGTAGAAGAGACTTATAAAATGATTTGAGAATGGATGGCATATGCAAAAACCTTTATACGTAATCTCATAGCACAATAGTCATTGTTGACACAGTTAGTGTGGAAGATGTTGACCCCAAAAAATGTGCCAACGAAATCCTCACCACAGCCCCATGTGGACTCATCTCCCCCTTGAAAATGAATGAAACTCACATATATACATATATAGGAAATGAAAATGGACCTCGTGAGCTAATGGGCCAGACCAAGTTCCAAGCCCAATGGGAGGGCCCAAGATGAGATAATTTTATAGGTATAACAAACAACAAAACCAACTTTAGGGATAATCTATAACAGTTACAGTGGCACAATATTTGATACACAAAATTACCTCCTATTCATATATCCCAACAACGTAGAAGACATAGCAGAGGCATCATATATGTTCACGTTGGCAGCCATAAGTTAAAGTTGAGATTTATGACCCCCCGGAAAATAATCCCGGAGTTATATGCTGCGCATGGTTAAGATAGCTATACATCCCATGTTACCTTCATAGAAGTTATGTTCCAGATCCTTAAGACATGATAACATGAATTACTCAATATTTTACAAAAATTGGATATTTATCAGTTGCTGTTTTCCAGACGACAAAACACACTTGTTTCTACAACTACAACCCATTGTTTTCCAGTTAATAGAATGATGACATTAACATTTCAATTTACCTGTTACAAATGGCCAAGAGGTTGATGCAAAAAGTTAAGCTACAAACGATAACTTTGCTTGTCTTGTGAGCATTCCAAAGCATCGGCTCTAGATGAGACCGAGTATCTCTGGAAAGAGGATGGGAGCACAAAACTCTGGTACATGTCCGTTTTTATATCAGAAGTGCTTCGTCCTTGTTCGCCAAACTATCAACTTTACTTCCATTCTCAACCGTCTTCGATGAGGAGGAGGACGCCACTGTTGCCTTGCCACCTCTCTTGACCATCGCTGCCGCCTTCTTTTGTGCAGCTTTCAGCTTTGTCACATCTACTTGTCTTCAGAGAGTTTACATATTTCCTGTATGGATGAATCATTCACCATGCAAGAATGTCATTCACTGCTTCGTAAGGAGAGGGGTGGGCCCACCTTATTACCTACGAAGACAAAGCCTTCCATGGCTGGATTAAACACCATAGATGAAACCCTTGCACAAAAAAGTAAACCCCTTGCAAGGAAATATAATAATAATAATAATAATAATAATAAGGCCTCAACAAAAAAAGAAAAAAAAAAGAAAAAAGTATGATGCCTCCCACAAGGAGCTAAGCCTTGATACCTTAGAAGTTCATCCCTTTTATGGCTGGACCAAACATCATGGAGGACGTCCTTGACACGGATGTGCCACCTCTATGTAAGGATATTAGCTTATCACAATTACTTATGTCTAGAGCATCATCTTTGCTACTTATATTTCGAGCATCACCTCTGCATTAGCTTATCACAGAAGTACATATTCAATCTCATTTCTACATCAACTTTATCACGGTGACTTATATTTCAAATTCAACCCGCATATAAATATTCAACTTTGACCTGGGGATTATTTTGATACTAATATCTAGTATCTTAATATCATTGCATATTACTGCTAGCATATACATTATATCATTGCTGTAAAGTACATATGTCAAACATTGTTAGCATGCCTCATGATCTATGACATTATATACATTACGTATGCAACATTATTATCATTTTCATTTTATTATCAATATCATGTTACTTGTTTTACTTTAACACTATTGATACACTAAGATGTGCAACCATATGATTTACAGTAATGGATGACAGACTCTCTTCTTATTATATCTTGGAGAAATTTGATATGCTATCATTCACTTTTTCATCACGAGTAATTTGAGGGGCAAGTGGATCCCAGATTTTTTTGGTATGTGTAGTGGGTATATTTTGTTGTATTACAAATTGGCTTAGTACATATTATAGAGAAGATGCTGCTAAAATTTCGACAAACTATATGTGATATCTTTCGAGGCAATTCGTAAGCTCTCGCTTATTCAAGCTCACACAGATATTTACTGAGACGGTTTGTAAGTCCTCACTAATTGGAGCGGCTAATTTTCTCGAGACAATTCGTAAGTCCTTGCCTATTTGAGATCGATTCATATTNTCTCAGTTGAATTTTATCTATGCTGTGGTAATTAGTTTTGTAAATTTTGAGGCTCTGGGACTATATTAGTGATGCTTTACACCTAAAAATGAATAACTTTAATCTTTATTAACAAGTTGTCCTAAACCCCGACCAACTCAACCCAACCCGACCGATACTTGATTGGGTTGGGTTGGGTTGGGTTGGGTTGGGTTTCAAACTTTACACGAGTTGGGTTGGGTTAAATTTCGACCAAACCGATCATGTGGGTTGGGTTAGGGTTGGGGCGAAAATCGACCCAACCCAACCCATGCCCACCCCTAGGTCCAGCCAATTAGCTTACGAGGTTCATTCCCATTTTCTATGTATACGTGAGTTTTATTCATTTCCAAGCTGGAGGTAAGTCCACGTGAGAACGTGTTCCGGATCTGTTGGCTGCGTGGTTTATTGTTTGGGGTCAACAAAAGATTTTAGAATTTACAGTCATTTTAGCATGAACATCAATGTGGGGGGAAGTAGTAACAGTAATACGCATAGTTGAGAATAGCAAAGAGTAACTAACTTATAATACTAAGGATGATATATTGTTTTGTTGTCCGCGTCATTTTTCGATTGTTCTTTAATGCAACCCATGGGTAGGAATATTGAGTGGGTTTACCATGAGTTAATTTCACAAATGGTCACGGGGGTGACCCAAAGGTCACTTGACCCTCCAGATTTTTCTAGTTTATTTTTTTATTTTTTTTGTCTCAATTTTTGGACTCACTATGGAATATTAAACGAAGTTGAAATATTATATTTTTAATATCATTTTGAAGTATTCACGGCCTAATATTTCACATCGTTAATGTTGTGCGAAATGGTCAATTGTAGCAAATGTTACGAAGCGTCAAAATAGGCCGTTCCAAACTAATATTTCGAGAATTTCGCTAACAAGCTAATTTTAAAATTTTTTCGACGATTATACGTAGCCATATCCATAAATCTTCTATATCCTCTCAAAACTCATTTCGAGAAACATATTATAAACATATTGAATGATTTAAGTGAATATCGAAAATAGTTAAACGTACGTCAAACGTGTATACTAAAAGAAGATGTATAACTTGTCTTTTTTGAAAAAAAAATTAATTATTTTATTAATGTTTATTATTTTTACGCGACAAATTTCTCAATATAATTTATTTCATTTTATTAGGAAATTTTATATGTGGTATGACGTCAAATTTTTATTTTTTTTTTTGACGTAAAAATTCTTAATAAAATTTTTTATTACTTCATAGGGGTTATAAATTGTTATAATACATTTTCATCTTGATTATTTTTACTTTTGAAAAAAATAATATATAAAAAAATTCAATCATTTGTAGGATTTTTTATTATTATTGTTACTTTTTCCTCTTGATCAAATTTTTTTTTCAAACAACGTCAAAATTTTTATTAGGAAATTTATTAGATTATTTTTTAATAAAAATTAATTGATTGAGAGGAAAAAGTAACAATAATAAAAAAAATCCTAAAAATAATGGAATATTTTTTTACATATGAAAAAATTTTTGATGTAAAAATAATTAAGATGAAAAAATAGTATAACAGTTTATAACCCATATAAAGTAATAAAAAAAATTTCGCCCTTTTTTTTTTAAAAATTTGATTGTGATCCCTAAGATAAAATGTTTGCCCCTGAATGGTCAACGAAGTTTTTGCAAAATTTCATGTTTGTTCATGATACATTTCTGACGTTTTAGTCATTGGATAAATTTGGTTACAACTATTGTGGAAGTTTAGTGACCTCTAATGTTATTAATTTGCTAATTGAAATCGACACCTTGACATTCCATTAGTTTTAACGGACATGTCAATGAATTTCGATATGGACGTTAAAGGAATCCAAACAAATTGGTTCAATTGCTTTTAAATTAAAGTTTATTTAGCTTAATTTTTCTATATTGAAGTTTAGTGACCCGATTGCAATTGGAATGAAAGATCAATGACCTATGGTATCTTAATATAACCCTTAAATTTCTGGATTATTCTCTTTGTATCGATGGGGGTTTACCGAAGCGTTTACCCCCTCTCACAAACATGCGGGCCCCGCGTGTATTTAATGATGTCGAGCCGTGGTCTCCACCTTAATGATGAGGTAAACAGTTATGTACGTGTAGCACGGTCCTAAATTTCTAGGCCCCGTTTGGCACTCATTTTTGTAAGAATGAGAATGAAAAATATAGTCGTTACGGGATTCACACAAGAAATAAAAAGTCAAATATGTGGACTTGATGTGATGAGTAATGATCATATTTTTGATTTTTGTGGTCAAAAAATGAGAATCAAACAGGACTCATAGTAGATATGCAATCTTACTACTGAAAAATTGATTTCATAAAATCAAGAATTAATATATAATTGATAATTCGAACAATGTCAATTTGGTTGGATTAAACCAAATTACTAATATAAAATCCATTGGCTAATGACAATCGTAAAAACAAAAGCACATTTCTCCAAAGCCAACATAAATGCAGTTTCCTATTCCTTTGTAATTTTCAAGGCACTGCGATCCACAAGTTTTACGCTCACATGCGTGATCAATTAACGAAAGCTTGCATTGGGACTGCGGAGCATAAGCACGAGCATCAGCGAGACCGTCCACTTGAGATGTCAATTTGGTAACTGTAACAAATAAAATAAAATAAAACAATATAAAAAATAAAAATATAGATTACAATGATCATATTTTGCTTTAAATAATCACATCAATAAGTAGATTAAGAGATTTTTCATTTATTTTTTTACTTAATTTTTAGGTATTTGATATTTACTTTTTTAATTAAAACACTCATTAACGTGTCCTGTAACAATATTAAATGAACAAGACCAGATCGGTTGGTTGAATCTAATTATGAGTAAAAACATCGGAAATTACAACTTATCAAAATAACCTCGACATCCACTGGTTCAACCCCAAAATCAGTCGTTTTCTCAAAATCGACCATTTTATTTTCACCGTTTAACCACTGAAATGTTTTGATTCTTGACCATTTATATTTTCCATTGGAGAAAAATTAGTTACAATAACTTTTGCAGAATATTAAAATATGAAAAAGAAAACTTATCAAAGAAGTCCAATCCACATAAATTTGAATCGAATTGTCGACGTCCGACATAGACTTCTTGATATTAGCTTGAAACATTAATCGAACTGTAATCGAGCATCCTGTCTAATGTAATTATTTCTTTAATACAATATATATAACTTTTTTTGGGTCAATAAAGAAATCTATTTCATAGAACACTCGGATAAGAAAAGTTTGAACATATATATATATATATATATATATATATATATATATAGCACATACCTAAAAGAGCAAATAAAATGAGGGCAAAATAAGAGCCACAAAGTCTTGCCATCCCTAAAGAAATTTGATTTCTGTTTATGTTTTAAATGAAATTGCAAAATAATGCCAACCAAGGCATGATATTTATAATAATATTATGTTACACAATAATTTTAAGTTGGTATATTAATTAATGCTACCTACTTACCCTTAGACTAGTATTTATCATAAACCATAATAAATTAATCTTCATAAACATAGATGCACAAGATCCAGTAACAATTATTAGTAAATTTTACTTAAATTAAGAAAATCCGAAATCTAGCCTAAAGAACTTGTAGCGAAATAGCAAATCGACTATAGATATTTCAAAAATCTATGAATTTTGGGTAGATTTTCTTATACAATACAACCTCTATAAATTGATAACATGTGGATCATGTAAATTTTATTAATTAAAATAATTGCTAATTTATTAATTTATAAATAATATATTAATCTATAGTGTTTTAAGGCTGTGGAGTGCACTTATAATTAGACGTGGGTGTGGGTCGGGTCGGTTCGGTTCGGTTCTCAAAATTTTCGGATATCTAATAAATGGAACCGTCGGGTCTAAATATAATTATGAAACCATTCGGGTTTGGTTCCCTTCGGTTCAATTCGATCCGGTTCCGTACTATAATTAAATTTTTTAACATTTATAACAACATTATATAAATACAACTAATGACACATTAATGGTTTTTGAATGTCAAAAACTAGTAGATTGCCTTATTCAAATAATTGCTATGGTCAAAATTTCGATCGATGGAGGTCACAGCTTCGATCAGAGATCATAGCGTTGACCGGCGATTATATAGGTTTTGGAATATCAAGGAAGCTGCAAGAGTGAGTACGAGAGTCGAGACATCGTCATGCACTTTAGTGTAGGTGTTTAGGGTTAGTTAGTGGGTTGGATCTTGTTGGACTAAGAAATGAAATAATAAAATGGGTAATTGGGCAAAAAATTAAAAAATTAGAAATAAAACAAATTATTGGGCCAAAAATTTGGATTTAGAAATTATTAATTTGTCAATTTGTTTAGAAAAAAGTAAATTTAAAATAATTTGATTTATTCAATATAATATATATATATATATATATATATATATATATATATATAGCACATACCTAAAAGAGCAAATAAAATGAGGGCAAAATAAGAGCCACAAAGTCTTGCCATCCCTAAAGAAATTTGATTTCTGTTTATGTTTTAAATGAAATTGCAAAATAATGCCAACCAAGGCATGATATTTATAATAATATTATGTTACACAATAATTTTAAGTTGGTATATTAATTAATGCTACCTACTTACCCTTAGACTAGTATTTATCATAAACCATAATAAATTAATCTTCATAAACATAGATGCACAAGATCCAGTAACAATTATTAGTAAATTTTACTTAAATTAAGAAAATCCGAAATCTAGCCTAAAGAACTTGTAGCGAAATAGCAAATCGACTATAGATATTTCAAAAATCTATGAATTTTGGGTAGATTTTCTTATACAATACAACCTCTATAAATTGATAACATGTGGATCATGTAAATTTTATTAATTAAAATAATTGCTAATTTATTAATTTATAAATAATATATTAATCTATAGTGTTTTAAGGCTGTGGAGTGCACTTATAATTAGACGTGGGTGTGGATCGGGTCGGTTCGGTTCGGTTCTCAAAATTTTCGGATATCTAATAAATGGAACCGTCGGGTCTAAATATAATTATGAAACCATTCGGGTTTGGTTCCCTTCGGTTCAATTCGATCCGGTTCCGTACTATAATTAAATTTTTTAACATTTATAACAACATTATATAAATACAACTAATGACACATTTAATGGTTTTTGAATGTCAAAAACTAGTAGATTGCCTTATTCAAATAATTGCTATGGTCAAAATTTCGATCGATGGAGGTCACAGCTTCGATCAGAGATCATAGCGTTGACCGGCGATTATATAGGTTTTGGAATATCAAGGAAGCTGCAAGAGTGAGTACGAGAGTCGAGACATCGTCATGCACTTTAGTGTAGGTGTTTAGGGTTAGTTAGTGGGTTGGATCTTGTTGGACTAAGAAATGAAATAATAAAATGGGTAATTGGGCAAAAAATTAAAAAATTAGAAATAAAACAAATTATTGGGCCAAAAATTTGGATTTAGAAATTATTAATTTGTCAATTTGTTTAGAAAAAAGTAAATTTAAAATAATTTGATTTATTCAATATAAAAAAATTTAGAAATATTCGATTCTTATTCAATTTTTCGGTTCTTGGTCTAGAACCGAGAACCGAACCGTACCCGTTAGTTCTCAATTCAAATACTCGTTCGGGTATTTAATTTGATAAGAATCGTCGGGTTTGATTCGATTGGTTCGGTTCAGGAGATTTGGCCAACCCTACTTATAATTAATAGATATACATTTAGTGCTTGTTTGGTAGGGATTTTGATAATTAATTTTTTGATCTTTATAAATAAAGTGGGTTCTATCTGTACGAGAAGAATTTAAAAATGACGGTTGTACTAGTGAAATAACAGTAAAAAAAATTAATTTTAATTGAATTAAAATCTGTACCAAATAAACACTTATAACTAAATATTAATTGAATATTATCTTGTCAATGCTATATTTAATTATTTATCACATGCATTTATGTTATATGTTGGAATTATATTTGTAAAGTTGAAGTCTAGAATTAACACTTTTCGACCCAAAGGATAAAAATTACGGAAATTTAAAATTTTCATTTGTAATCTTTCAAACTGTTATTAATCTACTTAAACCTTTTCTTTAGTATCTAATATGCTCAACATTTCTTAAATGTAGCAAAACTCACTTTCTCCTAGAAATGTCAACGAGTCGAGTCAAGTTGGCTCGAGAAAAATGAGCGAGCTTTTTTTGGGGCTCGAGCCGAGTTTTTGTTCAGCCAAAAAAACTAGGCTCGACCTGAGCTTTCTACTCCGACCTTTCCGACCAAGCCGAGCAGACTTGATTTTGGTTTTGGTTTTGAATTTTTTTTTAAAGTTAAAAAAAAGGGAAACGTAGTTGAGTGCTGCCCTTTTTGACGGCAACAGCCTGTTGCCTTATCTCAAATGTTGCTACCTTTAGATTTTTTAAAAATAGATAAATATAGGCTCGTGACCCCGAGTCGGCGAGTCATACAGGACTGCTCGGGCTTTGCTTGACATCTCAAAATTGGGCTCAATTTTCCTGAGCTTCGAGTTGAGCCGGCTCGAGCTTTTTTCAGGTCAAGCCTGATTGTCATCCCTACTTTCTCCATCCATTTTGACAGTTAAAGCCACGTGAAATATTGAATTTACCCCAACTTTAAATAAACACACAAAAATGTAACTAAATAAAAAAAAATTAAAAGGAAAATTATAGTAGAAGTCCTAAATCTTTTCAAAATTACAAATAGATCACACTTAAAATACAATTGACAAAAAAATTTAAAAAAGGAAAGAAAAAAGGGCCTTGTTGCCGACCTCTGCCACCCAATCCACCCCCAAAATCCCCGCACAAACCACCGCCACTCTACTGCAACCACCGCCCCAAGTCCACAACCGCCCACCACCGCTCTCAGTTGTCCCCCATTTTTCTCTATAATTTGGAATGCCTGCTCCAATTTTGAAGTGTTCAAAGCATATTAAAAAAAAAAATTACTTTCAAAGAGTGACTACTATCGGAACAAGATGACAAATAAATTTTGTAATGTCAATATAACCACCAAAACCAAGAGGAGGATAACATAAAACTTAAGAGTAAATTTCTCGAGAGGTCCTGACTTTTTATAAGTTCGGCTACCATGTTCTAAACTTTCAGTTTATGTCACTCATATCCTCAATATTTTAAGACTATACAATTGATATATCCATAACTTCTATTTAGTCGTTAAATAGCCACATAGTGTGCATATGTTTCTTAAATAATAATGATACTTGTACATAATGGAGTTAATTAATAGTTTACATATAGATGAGTTGTCAAAAGTAGAGTAAATTTTATTTATTTGATTGAAAAAATTTTGATTCAATCATGTCTTGCCATATCACGTGCATGCAAATCATTATGTGAACCACAATTGTTGCTTAAAAGGATAAATTCTTATCCAAAAAAAGAAAAAAATTGAATGTATTTGAACAAAGGTAATTACATTCACAGAAGAATTTTATTTTTATTTTTATTTATTTTTCTTGCACCAAATTTTAATTGTAATCAAAGTCCTCAATATTTGCACATAAGTCCTCAATATTTGTACATTATTTGTTGAATTATTATCCCCAAATCTTCATTAATTAGCATATTTATTGATAATAATTTCCTTCCAAAAAATCCCTTAGGAACCGTAAAAAGACTTATTAATCCGTCATATTTCTAAATAAATAAAATATTACGATAAAATACTTTTTCTTGTGATATTTGGATAGAAATCATTATAAAGGACGATATATGCTAATTAATACGAGGTTAAAAGATGAGTGTTGACGAAAAAAGTTAAAAGCATAAGTGAAATAATGACAATAATATTGAGGACTTTAATACAATAAAAATTATCGTGACAATATAAACACCCTGGAAACAGTAACTATTTGATCTTGGTATAAAGGAAAAAATTTAGATAGTTTTATTATTTCAGCAAGACATTCCGTACATGTCGGATGGACATCGAATGCATAGTTATCATTAAAATTATTGGTTAATTACATCAATGATCATTGAAATTTGTCATATGTTACTACTTAATAACTGAACATAAAAATATATATCAATGGTCTATAAACTTTACGAGGTGTTACTACTTTACAACTGAAATTAAAAATATATATCAATGGTCACTAAACTATGTATCATGTTATACATCTATTACACAAATGGAAAAATCCGTTAATTTCAACAAATGGCGTCGACTTGAGTAATGGATAGATAACACGGTGTATAGTTCAGTGACCATTAAGATACATTTTTGAGTTCGATTTATGAAGTAGTAATACTTGACAAAATTTAGTAACTATTGAGACATATTTTAAAATTTGTAGTAACAATTTTTTTTCCTCAAATCGATCTCTTGAAAGATGAAACTGAAGAAAATGAAAAGAAAAAATTTATATTTTTATTCGATATATAGTCTCCATCACAACGAAAAGTACGTTTGATTTTTATATCAATTGGTATCAGTTTACCATATTTCGAATTTCGTATAAAAAGATTGAAAGAGAAACAATAAAAACACTAAATGAAAATGATAGAGAAAAATTAAAAAAAAATACAAAAATGTTTGAATTAGTGTCAATATAATTGAGGTCGATTAGATTTTCCAACTTTTCCCCCTTCATTTTCTTTAGTTTTTTGTTTCACACAAATCGATTTGAGGAAAAAGAAAATGGTTATTACTTAATAACCGAACTTAAAAAGCCCCTGCTTTTTAATGGTATACATTGGAGAATGTGTGATTAAAAAGTAATGAAATTTTATTGATTTTGTAGAATATTTTATTATGTGAATGTGTGGTGAAGAATATATTGTAAAAAACAATTTTAAATTTTAAACACCGTCAAATAGTCCTAAAATGTATTTCAATGGGCATTGAACTTTTCTAAGTATTATCACTTCATAACTGAACTAAAAAATGTATCTCAATGGTAACTTAACTATGCACCGTGTTCCCAATTTATTACTCAAGTCGATGATGTTTCTTTAAATTTAACGAATTTTTCCATTGGGTGATGGATGGATAATACGGTGTATAATTCAGTGATCATTGAGATATATTTTTTATTCAACTATGAAGTGATTACTCTTAGCGAAAATTAGCAACCATTGATACACATTTTTAAGTTCAGTTATTAAGTAGTAACATATAACAAAGTTTAATAACTAATCATATAATCTAGCCTTAAAATTATTATGACAATATAACCATCCTTAGAACAATAATTATTTGATCTTGGGATAAAGGATTTTTTTTTTTTTTTAGACATTTTGTTCATTTCAGTAAGACATTAAGTGCATATCGCAGGGATGTTGAAAGCATAATCATCAACCCCTAACTGGTCACTGACCTAGATAAACAATAGGTTAATAGTTCTATCAGTGGATATATGGTTCAATCGGTGAGTCATTGTTGATTTATACATCTAAGAAAATGTATTTTTTAAGTTAAAATTTTACATTGTCCAAACAATTTGAATGTCATAGTATTAACAATTCTGCTTCTCGTCGATCGGGGGGGGGGGGGTGGTGCCTCCTATTGGACAGGGGCCCCTGTTTCCCCCGTCCCCAACTCTGGATAGGGGGCTTTTTTCTAGTATTAAATAGACATTGATGATGATATTGTGCAAAGTGTTAAAAGATCGAGGACACGAGTGTCACAAATGAAAGATCCAGAGAGTGGGGCCATCGACGAGCTTACCCTAAAACTTTATGATTACATTTTCCCGCTAAATTTATTCATCTACGAAGCTCGAACAAAAGTATTCTGGAGTCTTCCACTTCACTACACATTCAAAATTTTGTTAAACTTTCCTATTTGCTCTTCAGTAGGTCTCGAATTTTCAATTTCAAGTTCACGATGGTACGAATCTCTACATGTTGAAATCCCTATTATTTCCGTTCAACGATTTCCCGAACCGATGTATAGACCTAACGTTTCATGTCGAGATTACGTTTAACATTTTATTCACCTACTGATTTGCTTACTTTGTGTGGAAACGTTGAAATTTGTGTTTATTATTATCCGTTTATTTCTGATACTCGTAAGTCGGATTTATTTTGATGATATTATGCATTTTAATGGAGATTGCGGTATTGAAAATGATTTGTAGGATTAACTTGTGAGGCAGGATATTTTTCCCCCTGAAATTGGTTAATGACGTTGAGCATTACAAAAGGGAAATCTCTGTATTACGACTGCAATGCTCCGAAATCGAACTATTTTGGGAAATTCATAATGTCAATTTCATTTAAAACACGCACCTCGAACAATTTTGCTTTGTATTCTTTTCCTCCCCCCCCCCCCCCCCC
>NC_036245.1:3732533-3741800 GCF_002742605.1 Olea europaea var. sylvestris | reverse complement strand
TCTTTTTTGGTGTGTGCGTAGGTTTTGCAAAGCCTGTAAAATGCTAGAGTTTCCATTTTGGACATGTTTCAAAAACTGAAAAACTTGAGGAACTCTGAATAACGTATTTGAAGAGTAAATTATAAAGGTTCCATTCATAGGAAATGGTTGCTTCAATTTATCTCAGTACTATGTGCGACCTACACATACATTGTTAAAAGGCATTACACATTTTTTGAATATTATGGGACATCGGATGATTTCTTTTTAATTCTTTCTAAATTTTCTTTTCATATTGATCTTTGGCATCTGCTTCTCACTCTGATTTACTTCATTTGTGATACATGTGTCTGTTTTATTAAAATGAAATATAGTTTAAGAATTCTAATTTATGCTACATGTGTTGCCAGTCCAAGAAAAGAGGACTTTCATTGGATGAGAAACGTGAGAAAATGCTGCAAATTTTTTATGACTCACAGGACTTCTTCCTTGTAAGTACTTTTCACTTGTTTACTCCAGCAACTTGAGTAGTTATTATTGAAATATTCTTCTGATTGTAATACTTCTGTGATGCGTATTCTGTTCTCAAATTTCTAGTTCTCTATTTCTAATGTTCATGGTAGCAAATTACTGAAGGCAAATTAGGCTTGTAGTTCTCTAACAGTCCTTCCTAATTCACGTCCTTTTTTAAAGAACTACTTTCATAATTCCTTACGCCGCTTTTGGCTCCATTTTGTGCACCATATAAAAATTAAGAGGAAATACTCTGTTTTAGGTCTTCATACCAGCCTGTTGAGTGTGCACATATTACTCAATTTATGAACAATACTGAGCTAAAGGTCTAGCCTTTTTGTGGTCTTGGTATAAGCCTGTTGTGCATATGCCATCTCATGGAAAATCCTGTGCCAACGGTGTTTTTGGTTATTGGAAAGGTTTTGGATAAGTGGAGGGCTATGCTTCGTCCTTGCTTCATGGTGAACTATTTTCTAGTTTCTCTAACATTATAATACTATGCTGAATGCTAACTGTAGCTGAGTTTCTGGCAATATGTTATTCTAATATTCCATATTCCATATGTTCTGATTTTAAACGTGACAGAAGATTTGCGGAGTATTTTGTAGCTTCCACACGCCCTTCCTATAGTATATTTCTTAATTTAATAGTAATTGACAGAAGTTTAAAATATAAGATGTGGTTGTCACCGTTGCCTTAGTCTGCAACTTTGAGTTGACGTCTCTCTTGCTTTTTAAGTGGTACGAACAGCTTTCTTTTCATCTTGCTGCTTTTATAATTTCATCTCTATCTTTACAGTGCATGTTTGAGCATCATTTATTTATCATGTGTCATCTTAAAAAAGATCATTCAATGTTCCTGGTGTTTCATTTAGCTCAAGGAACTTGAGAAGTTGGGCCCAAAGAAAGGTGTAATCAGCCAGTCAGTAAAAGATGTTGTTCAAAGTCTAGTGGATGATGACCTTGTTTTCAAAGACAAGATAGGAACTTCTGTGAGTAAGCTTGTTCAAATGTGATCAGACACATGTTTCCAAGACCATTCAGCTAAGCCTGATTGAGTTTTGCATTAACATAATGTTTTTCCAACATTTAGTTTGTCCACAGAGGTCTCCTGTTTTGAATGTCATTGCACTTGAACTTTCAGGTATATTTTTGGAGTCTTCCTAGCTGTGCTGGTAACCAGGTGATCTAATTATTCACTTCTTATCCTGAAATTCATAGGGTTTAAATTTATTTTGATGTTGATCTTGTCTTATCTGATTTAATTTTCCTACAGCTAAGAAACATTCATAGGAAGCTAGACTCTGATCTCGGAGGTAGTAAAAAACGATATGAAGAACTTGTTGAACAATGCAACACTTTGAAGAAGGGGAGAGAGGAATCTGTAAGTTAATTTCTCTGTCCTCCATTCTCATTCTTCATAAAACTGGAACTAAGGTTTTCTATGTAGCCTTTCCAATGACTTGAAGTTTCTTCTCTGTGTTAGGATGAACGAGAGGAGGCCCTTGATGAGCTTAAAGCTATTGAAGCAAAATATAATGAGCTAAAGGTTGAATAGCATGATTTCCTTCCTCAGAGATGCTTCAATTTTATTTTCCTTTTTCATTTTCTTGCTTTTCTTTTTTCTTTTGCTTTCCATTTTTTCTTTTCCTTTAATTTGTTTGGCATTGAAAATTGACTGTGGTCCTTGATTCTACTTTCAGGATGAAATAGGCCACTATGCTGAGAATGATCCAGCTATCTTTGAAGCAATGAGTAAAGAGTTTCTTCCTTTATCACTCTTTAACTTTTTTATCTACCCAATGACATCCTCTTCATCAGGGAATATCTTTCAACTTCAGTGTTAGGAAATTTCAGTCTGATACATTCTTATTTTTTTATTTTTTTCTTGTATTTATGCTTGCAGAGAAAGCTATTGAAGTAGCACATGCATCAGCTAACAGATGGACAGGTCTCCCTTCATAATCCAATGTTCTTTCCCTTTTGAATTGGTTGAAGAGCGAGGTTCATGACTTTTTTCTCTCTCTTCTAAATCATGTGTTATCAATTCACAGACAACATTTTCACACTGCGCCAATGGTGTTCAAACAATTTTCCCCAGGCCAAAGAGCAACTCGAGCACCTTTACAGTGAGGTCTATAACTTACACTATTTGAGCTCTAGTTACAGTAGAGTGATCTAAAAATGTTATCATTACAGAATAATGAGAATGTATACTTCCTGATCAGGAATAACAAATAAAAGTGTGACAAGATTAATCATTTAAGACTGCTTCATTTATTTGTTAGCAAGTCCTTGTTGACAGTTTTTTTTCCCTCGTTTTTGTTATGTTGGACAACAGGTTGGAATAACAGATGATTTCGACTATTTGGAGTTACCTGCTGCGGTTCCTGGTGGCCCTGTTGAGGATCAGATGCCAGAAGGCCATCTTTAAGTCTGTAGCTTTGGCAATAAAGCTTTCCCCAGCACATATATAAACAAATTATGAGAAGAAAAGCAAAAGAAAAGCAGTTTCTTAATCCTTTTCACGTTCAACTTATCCTTATAAATCAAAGAGTTGCTTGTCCCTCTGTATACAAGATTTACATCTAGACATGGTTATTACTTTGGTTTTTTGTTATTTTTTGGTTCCCTAGGTATCTATTTTCACATCCTTTTATGGTAAGATAGCTCTCGTATAGTTACATGGCAGGAGTCAACTGCATTTGATGCACCATGACCTGACTACAAGAATATAAGTCCTGTGATGGGCAGATATGTAGTAGAAGTCCAAAGTTCTTCACAGACCTGCGATTCGTTGCGGCAAAAACCCGTCATAAATCATGTTTGGCTAAGCACAAAAAGGCTTATTAGACTCTCCAAAGGTGCTACTTTTGAGCTTAGCTAAAGATGGTGAACTTATTTTCCATAGAAGGAGAGAAAGAAGTGTGCAAACAGTGTTTGCTTCTTTTTCATATATTTCATGCTGGATGATTGAAAGAAAAGCGAAGAGATGTGCAATATCCTACATTAGTTGGGGATAGAAGATGGAAGCTAGAAGAGCATATAAAATGGTATATCTTATATCATTTGAATGAGATAGAGAAGGAAATTCAAATGAGTTCGTTATTTGAGACAAAAATGTAAACGAGTTTAGTTATCCAAGATTTAAAATTGAGTTCAAGTCCTAGGGGCACACGAGTTTTCCTCGGTCAAATTTTTTTTGGATAAAATGTACATTTTGAAATTTTAGCCAAGTCAAATGGACCATTTCGAGGAGACAACTAATTTGGCTTATTGACAAAGGTTTCTTCCAAATATACGTATTTGTGTATCAACTTTGTATGGGTTTTCTCACATGCATCAAAAGCAAAGGCCAACATCATTATAATTGGTAAATGAGTGATGAAAAAAGTAAATGCAACTCTTGTAAATGTTTGAAGTTAAAACGAACAATTACAATATACGTACAGAAATCGATTTGACATAACACGTGCAGATCACACACAGCACATGAGATGTAGTTTTATTTTTTCACTATAAAACTCACATCAGCCCACTTCATGTGAGTTTTCTGTTTTTCTTCTGTAAAAGCAGAATATTTGTAAAACGAAAGTCATTGAGCAATTGGGTTGAACCAAATCCAAACTCGATTTTCATTCTTTGTGTTATTTGAAAAGTTCAAGTTAACCTAAAACTAATTTGGTAAAAAAATTCGTAGTTATTTTGGGAGTTGAATAGTTAAATTTGGATTCTACACTGCACGTTATTAACCTGTAAGTAGTGTGTGAAAAATTCTCATCCCAAGCCACATTGCCTTTAACTCTATTTTGAGTTCTTATTTTAAATACATTTTATCGCCCTGCTTTTATTCCCTTTTATACACTTAAAATAGAAAATGTAGAGAGACCTTTAAGAGTAAGTTGATATGATTTTTACTTTTACTTCTTATAATTTTTTTTTCCCAGAATGCTATCTTAATTTTTATTTGAAAATTAATATTTTTGAACACTTCTATTCCAAAAGTACTTTTAAGAGAAGTCACATTTAACGAACCTCTTTTAAAAACTCTTTTAACTACAAAAAGTACTTATCTAGAATTAGTCAAACTGCTCAAAAGCTACTTTTAAATCTCAAAATCTCATTTTTAACTTTTCAAAAATTATGTCAAACGAGATGCAATCACCTTGTCCCCTTTGAATAGGGCTCATTATAGCAAGCTCGTTCGTCATATTATGGTTAATCATCCTCGATTGGAGGACTCATTTTACAAAATCAAATTACTTCTATATCTTCATCTTAAATTTGAAGGGTATCTTAAATTCGAAGGGTAAATATCTTCATATATTTTCGTGATTCCACATGATCAACATGATTTCTTCCATCTTCTGTAATTGCCTCCACAATTGTAGATTATTCACCAACAGCTACACATAATCTTATTCAATTGCTCTTCAAGGTTATGTAGAAAATTATTCATACTCCGTAATGAAACAGTGTATAGTTCTGGGAAATTTTCTTTATGAGCATAGCAATATATTACAATATCTAAAGAAACTTTCTAAATTATAGCACACCATTATGTACATAGAGTGATCCCACAAATGAGAAAACAGCAGGCAGAATGATTCTCCACTCTAAATATGTATGGTAATCTCCTCCAACATTACCTGCAGAAAACTGAGACGATATGAAAATCCGTCTCTCCGTATCATCAACAATATCAGTTAAAATCGGCAAGTTTAGTATGCAGTAATAGATAGTACGTTTGTAGTGTGCATTGTTATAGACAACAATTTATGGTCGTGTTACATGTATATCACAATTTACATATTTGTTTACCAAGTGAGATTTGATTGGATCAAAATCACATCAACCAAATACAAGAAGATAAACTTCCCCACTTTCTTGACACCTCATTATCTGTAAAATATTATGTAAATGGGGATGTACAAGAAGCATTTTCCAACATTTTAACATCTGAACTTACCAGTTAAACAAGTGAATTCTGACTTGATTAGAGTGCCATCTCTGCTTGCAAAGCGGCAAGTTCATCTTCCTCTGTATGTTTCTGAGGAGCAGGGCGAGCAGGTACTCTGCCTTCTGGGACTTGAACTGGAGCAGCTGGGGCAGTGGTTGCAGGCTGAAGAAGCTGTTCCTCTAACTCTTCACCTTCTAATTCTTCAAGCTCGGCTTCCAATTCGTCCTGTCATAACGAAAAATTTATGATGTTAAATTGCTTATATAACTCGTGTACCAATGAGATAACTTTATTATAAATAAAACTTCAAACAAGTAGAATTAGACATGAGCAAAGAACCTCATCAAAATCAGCCGCTGCACCAATGGGGGTTGCCAAGGCTTCCTGTATCTGCTTCATGTTCTCTGTTTGTTCGTTTATCTCATCCATTGTCTTGTCAACATCATCAATGTTCCTATATATAAGCCATGTCAAAGTTGAGTTGCTAAAGAATATACGTATTGTGAAGATGACACAGATATAAACAGTATGCAATTCATCTATGCGATTCTGCCTGATTTACATCAAACAGAAAAACAACACAAAAGCATATACCAGGTGCTTGACAAAATTTCTTAAAACTTCATAGATTATAATAAATAGTTTAAACCGTCTACTTACGTTGCTTTCTGCATTGATTTCATTGCAGCTGCTCCACTTCTCAAAGCATCCACTGTTTCAGTAGTTGCTTTGGCACCTTCTAACATTATCATCTACAGAGAGACATTTACTCAGGCACGTTTTGATGGAAAAAGATCATTAAATAAGAAGCACCATTCAGTGCATGTGAACATAACAAATTGAGTCAACCTGATCATGGATGCGTAGTTGGAAATTTCCAAGCTGCTCAATTTGCTGTTCATAGAGTCTCTTCCGTTTCAAACACTGTATAGCCGCTGCACGATAATTTGGTTTGCATAAGTTTGTTCCAGATTTCTAAAAATAGCGCTTCTAAATATGTAAAGACTTGCAAATGGGACAAATAGATTCAACAGTACCATAACTAAAAGTCTAAAACTAAGGCAGAATTTGTTAAGTAAAAACAGCTACACTACACAAACAAATATTCGCTGTACTAAAATTAACAAACCCTACATTTTGTCTCAACATTGTTGAGTAACTTATGAGTAACTTATCAACAAGAGGTAAAAATCAACACGTAAGCCACAAACCACATAAAACTGCACCAGCCTAATACATTATCTTAATCAATTTGTTTCTTCTTGCTTAAGTGAAATTATTAGTGGAAGCAGGGGTTACTATAAGTGAAGCTGAATCTGCAGACAGGTTATTCTCAATCTTAAAAATGGGAGAATTATCGTGGATAACATCAACAAGTTAGCGTAGATATATGCTTATCTGTTTCCAAAGTTCCAAAATCACATAATCAGATGACTAATTAATGTACAGAATCATGTATCAAATTTCAAGGTGATCTAAGTGTATTGACCAATAAATGAACCAGATACGAGATAAGCTTATATGCAAAATGAAAATTTACGTCATCAAAGTGTAACAGTGCAGTGCTGATTCGCAGAGGCACAAAGCAGATATTTGTACCATTTGTCCTATAAGCAACTTCATATGAGAATATTGAACTCTAAAATAGGTAAAATATGAAGCAGAACAGCTAAAATTGGCCATCCTTAAAATTGGTCAGAAATCCAAAAGAACGTTGTGGTTATACCTCTTTTGTTTTTTGCTTTTGTGAATTCCTTGGCCTTCTCAACCTCAGAAGAAGCCTTCTTCAGTAGCACTTTTTCCTTCTTCTCGAGCATCTCAAGAGTCTACGCAAGGTGAAGAATGAAATATTGAATATGTAGATGTGTTGATTGTAGACAACACATAAAATAATAGAAACATAAATCTTACTATCAATTAATTTGGTGAATCCCTTACGGTCACTCCATTCCACCCCATGCTAAATTTCTCCTATCTATGGGAACATTCAATTAAATTAAATTAATTGGAACCACATTAGTCCATGTTAATGTCGGTCTAGCCTTTCTAACCAATTCTAAAACAGGATCGCATCACTTTTGATACAAGTGCTTCTTTAGGTCCACATAACACATGCCCCCGCACCTAAGACGTTTTTCCCTTAATTTAAGCTATTCCATCAGTTCGCGATATGTGAGATTGACGAATAAATGTTTCCACAAGAAAGAAAGAAAGAAAGAACAGTTAGTCACGGATGTTTATCTATGCATGGTAACGAAAAATCAAAATTGACACTACTTTGGATGATAACAGATAATAACATGAGAGCAGAAGAAAGTTCTCAATAGATCAAAGTTCTCGGAAAATTTTCACAGCTGCCATCATTACAGAGTTTTTCCCCTAAAAGATAGTGAACTGAATTGACAATAAGCAATCATTCAAAGAATTACACAGTTCTACCACTTCTGTAATTGCAGAGCATGTTAAAGACAATTTGCATGCCTAAACCAAAATAATAATTGAAAATTTTAGCCATATGGCCGTACAAATCCTATCTGATCCCTTGGAACATCGATATGCCAAATCAAATAGATGCATAATTTCATAATATATGTATATATATAAAATCAAAAGAAAAAAAAATGAAAAAAAGAACTATACCTCATTTAATTTGTCAAGAGTAGTGAGAGCATTAGACTCTTGTTTAGGTTTGCCAAAAATCCGAGGAAACATGTTTGATACGATTCCGATTAAATTCTGTATAAATCAAGACACTTCTCACCTAATAATCCTGTAAAATCACAATGAAATAAGACAATAATAATTAAAAGGAATTAAACACTTAAAACCTAGTTCTATATTTTGCTCCCCCTCGACAATTCCGAGAAACGGAGAAAAATACAATTTCATCCGGAAAAATAAACATATGTCACAATACCTCGAAACAGAGAAATAGAGTTTTCAATTCAGCTATTGGATCGATCAAATTGTTTGATGAAAATCGGATGCAGTTCCAATTAAGGGCTCGTGATTTTTGTGGTGGCGGTTCGGCCTCGGAGTAAAAATTTGGGTATTCTGAGTGAAGATTGGTCCCCACAATGTATAATACGTATTCCATGATATATATAATAATAATATAATATGAAAAATTTATAAAACGTAAGTAAGATAAGCTATAGACAGTAAAAGGCGTGCTTCTTTTATCAAGTTTTATCTTTTATCAAGTTTTATTTTAAATAACTTAATAAAATTATATAAATAATTATTGATGTTACTAAGCCTTGTTTGGTAACAATTAAAATCTAGATTTCAATTTAAGTCAAAGTTAATAATTAATTTTAATCACATATTTTATGGATCTCATAACTTTTCAACCACATATTTAATCTATTTTTATTAAAATCTACTAAAAATTTGATTTTAATTCATACCAAACAAGGGCTAAATATATTAGTAATTTTAAAATACAATAAAAATGTGTAAATATTAGTAATGGACTATATATAGCCAAGTCTAGAATTCGTATAGCTTGAAACTTGATATTGCCGTCTTCCCATATCTCATGCCCTTTAGAACTTGATTTAAAATATTGAATAATATTTTTTTCGATTTTTGTACTTAATAGTATAATATGAAAATTCTATAATATGATTTTATTCTAAAAATTGTATTGTCGAGCGTCTCTAAAAAATAATAAATTGATTTTCAATATTTCACTATTGTGGTACACCTAGCTCCAAAGATGAAAGCATCCAAAAATCTTAACGAACTTCATATGATATGGATGTTTTTAAGGTTAAGGGTTGTGGTTTCTCTCATCCCCCCCCCCCCCAGCCC
>NC_036245.1:3729158-3732506 GCF_002742605.1 Olea europaea var. sylvestris | reverse complement strand
TTTTCCCCCCCCCCCCCCCCCCCCCCCCCAATTTCACTTCTTTAGGATTAAAGGGTAAAAAGAGGGGATTTGAAGTTTTATTCTCTAAAATCAATATTATTACCCAAAATTCATCCATCAAATACCTTAAAATCCCTAATTTGTTCTCTCTTTCGCGGATTCTTCACTTCTTCTATGTTGATTAGAAGTTTTACTAGTCCAGAAATGGTTGTTACTCGTAAGGTTTTGAATAACAAAAATTCTATCTTCAGGTCTTAGAAAGTATCTTAGTTGATATTGAAAGGCGTAAGAATCCAAAGATTGCAATAGAAAGTTTCAAAGACAAGTTCTTTTAGATTAAAGTGCCTTGATTTGTGCTTTCGTGTGTTTCTGTTGGTGTCTTCATGTTCATGAGTCGTTACTTGTGTGCTAGTGATGGCGCCTTCATTTGTGTACGTGTTTTTGTGTCTACATAGCACCTTTGTTTGCTCGTATTAATGATATTGTCGACATTGCCTTGTGTGCCTTCACGTTAATAATTTTTTGTTAGAAAAATTGTATTTTACGAAGAAAATGCTTTGGGTAGAATAAGAGGACGTGGTGATGGAATATGAGGTTCATTAGAAACATGATACCTCTGAGCATGCACCAATATATTAGATAGCATTATTCTATATTTAACTAACATAACTTTGTATTTTAATCAAATTAACAGCCTGTTTGGAAGTGATTTTTTTCTCCGAAAAATTAATTTTTTGACCGTTATTTCGCTATTCCAACTATTATATTTGACTTCTTCTCTCACAGGTGAACACTACTTTTCCCTGAACGGTCAAAAAATCAATTCTCAAAATCAATTCCAAACAAGTTCTAAAAGACGGTAGACCATTCTTTTCTCTCCTCCTTTTTATTTTTATTTTTTATTTTTTATTTTTTATTTTTTATTTTTATCAAAAAATGAGAATCATTTCATTAATATCATAAAGCCGCAACTTTTGCGTACTAATAATAGAGATAGATTTCATCAGCATTATTTATTTATTTTTCTTTTTTGGTACCAAAAAAAAAAAGCAAGAAATGTATAAAATGAATGGTAAAAAGTAATTTTGAAAAAAAGAAGTGAATTTTAAAAACATGAACCAAACATTTAAAATTTAAATCAGGATAATTTTGAATCAACCAGTTTCAAAATATTTTCGACATCTAATTAGCTTAAGGCAGTAAATACTCGATCTTTCCTTTTATATAGATCATAAAATTATCCAAATATTTATGATTCAGTGAGTAAGACCACTGATCTCATAGACACGTACACTTCAATTCAGGTTACCAACAATCAAATCTATAAGCTCTTAATTTCAAAAACCATAAACTGTTCAACTTTAGGAACATTCAACACATGCAGAGTAACAAGCAAATAATGATCATCCAGATTTCAAAATTAGATAAAACCAAGTCATGGAAATTTTGTCCAACAATCAAACTCCCAAACGAGAAAACGCCACCATAGTTTGGCGTAATAACATAATGTCACAACAGAAAAACAACTAATCCAAGTTTCTAAGAGAACTATTGATGCCTCCAATTTACTTTGAAGATGAATTTGGTGACTTCTTCTTCCCAAAGCCAACAACTGAAAGCAGTAGTAGACATGCAAAACATGAATTAGCAGCAGCATTATGTTTCCAAACAAAACAAATTTAGCATTCAATACAAGAAAATTCCATGGAAGTTGTATAAATATTATATATAAATTTAGTTATTCAAAGAAACACAATAAAACTTAAAAGAGTATCAAAGGACGAACGAAAAGGTGACACCATTAGTTTGTTTGTTTTTCGTTAAAGATTCTTCAAGGCCCAAAAAAATAGTTTCGATTTTAGCATAACCAAAAAACAATGTGGTTGAAAAATGTGGAGGCTTTAACTACTTGGGGCACCTCTTTCTAACGGCCTACTTGGAGGTGAGTTTTGTCCAATGTGGTTGAAACAATTAGATTAATACCATGCACGTCTTGAAACGACTCAATTATGGAGATGACAGCCTTAAAAAAGCTATTTCCAGTCGAAACTATTTCCATGGAGTCACCTACCATGAAATATGGATGACTCTAATTGCATAAGCCTTGCTTGGAGGCTTTAACTAATTGGGGACCCTTTTCTAACATGCCTATTTGGAGGTAAGTTTTGTCCAATGATTAATAGCATGCACGTCTTAAGACGACTCAATTACAGACAGGACAACCTCAAAAAAACTATTTCCAGTTGAAACTATTTCGGCAAAGTCACCTACTCGGAAATACAGAAGTGGAACCCTGTAAATCTCAATTACAAGAGAAGGCATGGATTGGAAGACTCTAAATGCATCTTGCATTAAGACTTAGCTTGCACTTGTAAGTTACAACTAACTGGACTCTCTGGGCAAGCAGGTTTTAAGGGTGTGTTCTGTGTTCTACCTAAGGTGGCTGTATCTATACAAATTCTCTGAGAACCAATTATAGTTTACTGATCAAATCTCCAATGAAAAAATAAGCAATCTTTAACTCAGAATTAAAGACTTTGAATTCCCCAACATTGAATGGATTAAAAGGATGCAAAACAGAAGTTATGTCCAACAAGTTAGTAAGAACAATTTCATTGGAGTACTAAACTTCTAGAAGCCAAAAAACCACATAAATCTATCAATCAGAGTTTACTTCTCTCATAAACAAAACCATGAGAAAATAAAACGAATTATTAGCATCGAAACAAATAAAGGGTTACCGGCAGTGACGAAGCGGCGGTTGTATTGCATCCGCTTGTGGGCACGGCCACGGGGCTTCTTCTTCTTATCCTGCTTCGCCACCTTTGGAGTCTGCCCTCTGACCTTTCCGGCACGAGCCAATGATCCGTGAACCTTACCTGCATTTTACACAATCGAATCACATTATCGTTAATTGTCGAATCAGATCTTATGTGAAATAGAGACGTAGATTATGACTATCTGGAAAATTACCCATGATTAATTTTTCTTAGTCGCCTGAAGCAGAGAGATCCCTAGGGTTGTTTTGCCGCTGGGAAGAAACGGAGCTGCAGATGAGAAATGTCAGAATTAGGGTTTTGTGTTATTTAAAGGTTTCGAAATGGGCTAGGTCCCAAATACAAAGCCTCAATTTGAATTTCGGCCTAATGTGTCCATGACAACAAATTGCCCAAAATGGGGAAAAAAATAATGGATAAACGTATAATTACCCTAAATTTGAGGACCAAACTGAAACTTAAAAAAGAAAATGTGAATATTCATCCCCAATCTTACTAGAGACGGCCAAAAAAAAAAAAAAAAAAAAAAAAAAAAACCCAAAAAAGGGGGGAGGGGGGGGGGGGGGGGGGG
>NC_036245.1:3720835-3729136 GCF_002742605.1 Olea europaea var. sylvestris | reverse complement strand
AAAAGATACCGCAAAATGGGATGGGGATGGGAAGGGGGCGGGGGTTGTTGTCCTGTGACGACGGCAGGACAGGTACGAGAAATATGATTCCTACCCATTACCAGTCTATTTAAAATTTGTTTCAAAATATAAGTTTTTTATAACACAAAAAGAATATATCATAGAATTTCTAAAAGAAACGTGAATTTTTCTATTGATCTTCATCAACTAAAAATTGTAAAAAAATTAAAATTTAAAAAACTTTAAAAATAAATAAATAAATGAGGTAGTCGTGCCCTGTCCCATCCTGCCTGCCCTGGTTTGCCCACCCCATCTTAATCGACTATGGGGGTAAGGTAACAAAAATACTCGACGGACAGGGGACAAGAATGGTTGCCCCGACTTGTGAAAAATAAATCAATGTCATTCTCTTTGGAGTTGAAGAAAAAAGGATCAAGAAATCGGAAGCTTTCCGCTACTAAAAGACGCTGCCCACACTTTTAGAAAGTATTACATATGAATCTTGAGAGGACAGCCACTTACTACGACCCATTACTTCACGGTTATTGCAAAAAAGGCTTCAGCTCCTATGAAGATTATTTGAGATACTGCACAAAAACATCCTATATTGAATACAAAAGGTACAATTTTGCCACTTGAAAGATAGTACTCATTTTTTTTTATTGTTAAATATAAAATTTCATAAATCAAAACTCATTTACAAGTATACCGGACATACTCGGCAATCAAAAATTAAGTACACTGGGTATACCCAGGTAGTCAAAAACCAAGTGAAATACAACTACTTCGAAGATGTCATATATTGTACTAATTCTATTGTATCAAAGATGACATGTTAAGAAATTTGTTACATCCTATTCCAAGTGGATAGCTCATGAGACCTAAAGAAAACGATTCCAATCGAAAGGAGAACCAAATAAAGCGAAAAGATGCCAAAGTGCAAAGAGTACAAGCATACATATAAATAAACAAACAAAAATGCCGAGCCATTGCATCCGTAGTTAAACGAGAAGAGAAATAAAGTTGATTGAAATTTATAGCTAACAAATACATTCCAATAAGTACAAAAAATTGCAAACTATCATACTTCATACCATTATGGTTTCATTTTATCTTTCATAAGAGTTGAGACTGTTTTACATGGTACAATGAGAAAGTTGTGGATTCCCGGAGTATGGAAATTAGGGTTCAAAATCTATGGAGTAATGTCAAGTACAACTAAAGAAATTGAGAGCGTCTCTATATTTTATTTCACACTTGAAACTGACTACGTTTAACTTAGACGAAATTAAAATTGTATGCGAATAAGATATTACGTGTACAAAGTTTTTCTAAATTGTCAGAAAGATGAAAGAAAAATAAGGTAAATGACACTTACAAATAATGAAGTCAGATCTCGAAAATAGTCAGCTATTAATTTGCCCACTTTATTTTAGATCCGAAGCTCTTTGTCTTTCCGATCCTTTAAATACATTAAACTCTCTACAAAGATGCAATACATTGATATTGGATTTTTAGATGCCCCTAGGGCATAGCCCACTGATGCAAAGGATAGGAGTGAGGTTATCTCACACCTTGCTGGCAGTCGTAGTGTAGGGGTTCGATTCTTGAAACATGGAATTAAATTTCTTGTAGGCACAGTATACAGGTAGCTCTTGTTCCCTGACTTGATGGGGCACATCCCGCGATTTATCTCCCTCACAAAACTTTAGGGTCGGGATGGTGGGGGCTCTCAAGGTTGTATTTCAACCTTTATATTGGAATTTTAGATATTGACTTTTAAAAATTGACTGCGTTCATGGCCTCCTGAATATAGCTTTGCAAAATTCTATTTTTAGAAATATCTCTTATGCCATGGTTTAAAAAGATAATTCGGAAGAGGGGAGGAAGTAATAAGGAATAGTTTCAAAAATTTTTGGGAGATCATGAATGAGCCAATTTGTTAAAGTCTATATCTAAAAGTTTCGATCAAGATATATGTATAAATGTAGAATAGTTGAACTCTCATTAACATATGGAAGAAAGAAGGATTATGAATATTTATACCAGAATTGGACAGAAATACTTAAAAATACATGAAAATTAATTCATCTATCATCGTTATTGGTGAGAGTTTTAGTAACAATAAAATATGTGATTCTCATAGATTTTTGAGTTTTGACTATAGAAAAATTGTAATATTTGACGACTGTCTTATTTTTTAACGTTTCAATGGCCAAATAGTCATATTTAGTAGCCAACGAGCCAGCGCATAGCCCCATGAACTCAAATTTAACAACATGCCCACGAGCATAGAATTTTTTGAGCTTGGTTCGGCTTATGACTTGTCTCAATACAAGCCTAAACGATACATGATTGAGCTGAGCTCACAAGCAACTCAATCACCCCACTGACCATGCAATTGGTGCTCGATGGTATAAGATGCTTCGAGTCTTTAGGCAAAGATCATACATTTTAACTCTTTAACACGTTCACTACAAGAAATTTATCATTTTCCTACAACATTTCCTCCAACAAATTGAGATTTGTAGGCAAAGTTCACTTATCCCCACAAAACGATATTTCCTAGGGCTTCGATTTACTTCAAAATTTCCAATATTAGAATGACTTGTGCCAACAAAAAATTGTATATTTTCCCGACAAAAAAATTGATGGGAAAAATATATCTTTTACCGACAAAAATTTTAGACATATTTGTAGGCTAATGATTAACAAGAAAAATTTTCAATTACTGTCTTTTATTTTAATCCCTATAAAATATATATTTGAAGCTAAACGATAATTAAAAAAAAAAAAGAGTAAGTAATTTTTTTTTTTTAATTAATACCCAAAATCAAATGTCCTCATAACCCACATAAGTCTTCCACTTCTCTTTGCCTGCAAATTTTTTTCCTCAAAATTATTCCCTCTCTTTGCCGTCTTCCACTCTTCGTCTTAGCCTCCAAATTTTTTCCCCCAAATTGTTCATTCTCTCTCTTTGCTGCTTCAGCTTAATTGGCCCAAATCTAATTCAAAATTTTCAATTGACGCAGTATCTCGTCAACAAATTACGACTTAGTCGACGGATTTCTGTGTTATTCTTCAAGCAGTTTTCCAAGTATGCCCATCAATCCTATTTATTTTTTGATTTAAACAGTTGATTTTACTTCATTCCATATGCGCACATCTCGATTGTACTGGGCTAATTTAGATATGCAAGGATAACGCTTATACTAGCATACGACTGAACCAAATAAAAAAAATCAAGGCCCCCCCGGGCACACCCAAATTGGCGGAACAATCACATTGAGGGGTTCTGGAACCAAGCGTGGGGAGTTCGATTTCCGGTAGGAGCAGCCAAGTGATGTAATAACCAGAGGAAGGGTTGAAACAGTTTGGTGATATAATAACCATGGAGGAGCCTCCATTTAGGGAAGGAGTAAAAGCCATGTGGGAACCTGAGAACCAACAAGGGCACAGCCTGCGATTTACCTCACTGAGCAGCTAAGGGGCCGGAGGTTCAGGGACGAGGATATAGTCTGGCGCAAGCTGTGACACCTCGTTAAAAAAAAAAAAAAAATCAAGATCATAGCATCTGAGATAGCTTCATTTCTGATTATGGTTTAATTCAACCCGCCCATAATAGAAAATGATAAAAAAAGAAACATCATTAAGCACCGCATTCAAGAATAGATCTAAAAAGCTTGTACAAACATTGTGAGATGAACACAACAATCAACAACCATCAATATATGTTCTAAATTTTCAGGAACTTATGATATATATCACAATATAATTTCTATACATGTGAGAGGACTGATGCGTATTTATGATCAATATGAACAACTAGAGGCGAATTCAAGATGTTGAGTCAGCACGAACGGCCGTTGACTGTGGATCGTTGGCCGTAATAAAATATTAAAAGCTTGTTTGGTGTCTTTTTTTTTTCTTTTTTTTTTTTTTCAAAAAATGCATTTTGGAATAGTGATTTATGGAGAGCGTGTAGTTAAAAATAAGGAAAAATTTTGAATTTACGTGTAATATTATATTATTAGAGAATGTATGATAAAAAACAAGAGCATGAAAAATTTATTCTAAAATAAATGGGAATCAAACAAGGCTTAAAATTTAAATAAAACAATTATTTTGTTAAAGCTGTATATATATAATTATGTTATAAGAATAAATTGTACACACCAAATGACATTGTTGCTTTGTATAATTTGAAGGAAGAGCATGGGTCTGAAATTCGAATTTTTACAATTGCATTAAAACTACTAACATCTAACATATATTATTTTGTTAAATTTAGTATCACAACTCAGCAAGTGTCATAGTGGTTAAGATTTCAATATTTCTAACTAAAGGCTCATAGGCTCGAAACCTCTCTTGTGCTTTCCTTATTATAACAATTTTGGTAAAAATTGTTGGTAGAATAAATAGGTTGACAAAATTTTCGAACCTGGGACTTCAAAAATTGAAGTGCAAGCGCGCAACTTGGCTAGAAGAAAAAGTTGTAATGAAACTGACTTGTCAGTAATATATCCTTAAACTCTATTTTCGACCAAAAAAAAAAAAAGAAAAAAAAGCCTCTCGGCGCTAGTGGATCCAGTCATAGTAAATGTGATTGGTCTTTTGACTTGAAGTCGTCATAGTACCTTATATGAGAATAGTCATGCTTTGATAGTGTTGGATCTTGTTCTGCCAAGGGTCACTAATACGATATCGTTCGGTTATGTCAAGAATTGTATGAAGGTTGTGAATGACTAATAGAGGATTCGTCACTCTTAGATAGGAAGGGATTATTATGATCTGCATTTCATTCAATTAAGTTGATAACGAAATCCTTGGCCAAGGCGTACTCATAATCCGAAAGGAGTTTTCGACTTTTATTGACTTAATAGTAGAGTGAAAGATATGATCAATAATTGAGATTGACACACTTCCATATCTCGTAATTGATTGGATTATATTGATGAAAGGATTATAGTCTCACGTTAAACAAACAAGTTTTGTTTTGTTATACCACATGACATTTTCTGTCACATGTATTGCCCTGACACATTGCTTGATAACAATCTGGGACGACGAGTGTGAATTGGTGATAAATTAAAAGGGTGTTTTAATTTATCAATTTTGATTAGATCAAAATAATGTTTCACGTCGTCAGGCATCATGATAGGAAACCTGATGGGTCGCACACAAAAAGAGAATTAGAAAATTATAATTTGTCAATTAATTAATTTAACAAGCGTTGGATCAATTAATTAATTGGCTTGCATATTTATATGCCCGAATTAATTAATTAGTTCACGGACCAAATTTAATTAAAGAGTTTAATTAAATATTGGATCGGCTCAGGCCAAGCCCGTTCTGGCTTATATAAATATGACATAGGGTTTTCAAATTCAGTAGATAATTCATTATTCTTGCTAATATAAGAAGAAAACCATAATCCTGCAATCTTGTTTTCAGTGTGGATCATCGTTGGAGGTTGAACAATTGAACAGCTGTGGTTGGCAAATTCAAGATCGTTGGGACACAGGAAAAGTAAAGGAGTTTGCAGATCTAGAAAATGTACGATCTTCTTCACAATTTTTATCTAAACACAAAGAGATTCTTGGTGAAAATCGAAATTTGTTTTAATTCTTGGTTGTGCCAACAGAAATTTGTATTTTTTCCCCACAAAAAATTCGTCGGGAAAAATATATCTTTTACCGACAAAAATTTTAGACATATTGGTAGGCTAATGATTAACAAGAAAATTTTTCAATTACTATCTTTAATTTTAATCCCTATAAAATATATATTTGAAACTAAAAGATAATTAAAAAGAAAAAGAGTAAATATTTTTTTTTATTAACACCTAAAATCAAATGTGTGCATAACCCACGTAAGTCTTCCACTTCTCTGTGCCTTCATATTTTTTCCTCAAAATTATTCCTTCTCTTTGTTGTCTTCCACTCTTCGTCTTTGCCTCCAAAAATTTTCCCCAAAATTGTTCATTCTCTCTCTTTGCCGCTTCAGCTTGATTGGCCCAAATCTAATTTAAAATTTTAAATTGAAGCAGTATCTCATCAACAAATTATGTCGACAGATTTCTGTGTTATCCTTCAAGAATAGATCTAAAAAGCTTGTACAAATGTGCCCCCGGGCACTTCTCCATTGGCAAAGGACGGGCTCTTTCAATGCTGGCAGATTAGAGGTCGTGAGTTCGATTCATGGGGCTCTTGGAAGGCAAGAGAAATCTTGGAAGGCAAGGTGCAACTTGGATTGGCTTGCTAGACACTTTGACAGATCAAGTTGGGGAGGGCTCGGACCTTAACTAGTTGGAGGCACATCCCGCGATTAACTGGACTGTGTGAAGAGGGGCCGAATCACAGATTCAAGGATTAGTCAAAAATTGGACACCTTGTAAAAAAAAAAAAAAAAAAAAGCTTGTACAAATGTAGTGAGATGAACACAACACTCAACAACCATCATTATCATGGGCGAATCCATGAGTTTGAGTTAGCAAGGGCGATCGTTGAGCATCTACCATTGGCCGCAATAAAATATTAAAAGTCCTTTTGATTTCCTTTTTTTTTTTTTTTTTGCAAAAAATACATTTTGGAATGATAATTTGATGGAAAAAGTGTGATTAAAAATAAAGAAAAATTTTGAATTTATGTGTAATATTATTTTATTGAAAAACGTATAGATGAAAAGAAGAAAGAAAAATATAGTTTTAAAAAAAGGGGGGAATCGAACAAAGCTTAAAGTATAAATATAACAATTATTTTGTTCAAACTGAATATATATAATTTTGTTATAAGAATAAATAGAACTCATCAAATAATATTGTTGCCAAGTTTTGTATAATTCAAAGGAAGAGTGTGAATTCGAATATTTAAAATTATTTGTATTAAAACAATCAAAACCTAACAAATATCATTTCGTTGGATTTGGTAATACAATTTAAGAGGTATCATAATGGTTAGGTTTACCACAACCTTTGCTTGAAATCACATGTTCAAATTCTCATTGTCCCTCCCTTATTGAATTTTGGTAAAAATTATAGAATAAAAATAATACATAACAAATCCATTGACAAGGATTTGAACCTAAGACTTGAAGTTAGTTTTCTCACCAAGTAAGCTACAAAGGATGTTTGAAAATAAAATCAATTACCAAAGATATAAGGTAAACATTTAATCTATTACCCAAAAAAGAAAAAAAAAGAAAAAAAAATATATATATATGCCGACCCCTGGATCCGCCACTTATTCTGGCCGTCCTAACTGGCAGCCCCCTGAATCCGCCACTTATTCATTATATGTTCTAAATATTCAGTAACGTATGATTTATATCACAATATAATTTCTATACATGTGCGAGGATTGATGTGTATTTATGATCTATTGAACAAGCATATTTTCCCAGTTGTATTTTTTTTAGCTTCAATTCAAGAACCCCTCATGTGATCAAAATACACCAGAATATAATTCAAAAAACTGATTCAACTATGCTTTCTCTCGTGTAGTCAAGTTAGAACATAAAAGAAACAATATGTTTTACAGGGCCGGCCCTTGGGCCAAGCCACCTAGGCCACCACCCAGGGCCTCCAAATTTTGGCTTGGGCCCAGGGCCTCAAAATCTATATTATTTTCAATTCCCAAAAAAAGAAAAATGATTTGGGGCCTTTGGACTTGGACTACATGAATTAAATTATTTTGAAGACTTGGTCCACTTGGAGCCCCGAGTCCGTATACAATACATACATACACCACGAACCACCCCAGCCCGTTATCTTTTCAATTCGACTTCCTCTAGTCTCTGGTTCCTCTCAAATCTGAAATCTCAATCCCAGTGAATCCAGAATCCTTTGTTGTTGTCCAAAATGCCCCATCTTCAATAATTTGTTTCTCTATTTCTCCATTCAAATCTCAAATTCTCTATCCTTTCGTCGAGGTAAAACCCAGTCTTTTTGTTGACAGAATTTGTTTATTTCTTTTTGTTGTTCTTATATGTGGGTATCTATATGTCTGAATTATTTTTTTCGTGGGATTTAATTGGTCGGTTATCCTTGAAATTCTTCATGATTTATTATCTGGGCTCGCTTATTTTTCTCAGACGCTTTGTGATATTTTTGGTGGATAAAGAATTATAGATCATGCCAAGAAAGTAAAATTTCGAAATTTTTATTTATGGATCAATGATTTATGATTGGAAATTTCCCGTTTATCCTGTAGGTTTAATTTTTAATTTTTTAATTTTTTTATTTTTGTCTGACCAGGAATTTATTTTGGCTCAATTTTGATTGTATGAATTGCAATTCAATTT
>NC_036245.1:3687546-3717681 GCF_002742605.1 Olea europaea var. sylvestris | reverse complement strand
TCCACTATTAAGTCAATATAAATCGAAAACTCCTTTTCGACTTATGAGTACACCTTGGCCAAGGATTTCATCATCGACTTAATTGAATGAAACGCAGATCATCTCCTACTATCTAAGAGTGACGAATCCTTTATTGATCAATCACAACCTTCACACGATTCTTGACGTACCCGAACGATGTCGTATTAGCGGCCCTTTTCAGAGCAACATCCAACACCGCCAAAGTATGACTGTCCTCATATAGGGTACTATGACGACCTCAAGTCAAAGGATTAATCCCACTACCGAACGTTAGAGATTAGCCACTGACACTCAGATAGTTATCCATGTGGAATCTCTTAGCGGGTCTCCAATGTTTTGTTCTACAACAAAACATCCACATGTTCATTTAAGTGTCACCACACTTTAGCTCGTGAGATCAGCTACTTACTTCACAAGTAAGAAATGCCACACGTGATGGTCTAACTGTATTAACGATATCCGTATCTCGTTATTACTTACGACCATGGTTTATTCAAGATCCAATTATATGTAATTTGTATCTCACAATCACAACTCCTTGTGATTAACAGATTACCTAAAAATTGGGTCTTCGGATTCTATTATTTAATATTATTTATCACAAAATCAATTTAAATAAATAATAGATCTCGCCAAAATCAAATGCATTAAATATATTAAAAGCGTTTACAACCTAAATCGATTGGATCTAGGGCATAACACTTACAATTTATTCTTAAGAAATTCAGCTTTTTTCATAAGCATGCAGCTTACAAATTACATGCTGAAATATCATAATTTGGTTTTGAAAGAACGTACAATTTATTTGATTAAATCTTATAAATAGAAAGAAATGGATACGAAAGTACAATGCTGGAGGGGAAGACGTTCTCATAGACTATTAGTAAGAAAGGATTCAAGAAAAGATTAGACCAAGATAGCTAGTTTCAATTTTTTCTTTATTATTATTATTTTTTTTAACTCTGCCACACGTAAGAGGGCAGGGAATGATAACTTTACATGCATGATCAGTTTTACATTGTAGATCAATTTTACTTCATATATATAAATTGTAAAGTGCAGCTCCTCTTTTATTCTATTCTTCCCGGCTTGGTTTTTTTTGTTCTTGGTTATTGTTATCTGCGTAAATACAGAATTTCTATTAGAATTGGTAATAGAGAACAAGTAACTTTTTAAGTGTACTATATCTTACTACTTTGTATAATTGGGGAGCACCTCTAATGCTCGGACTATTCGAAATAGACGAAATACTCGTGTGGGGCACGATACGACATGGGTATAAGTATGATATATGTGTTGGATCCTTCACGTTTTAACAGAACACTTCGTCGTTCTTGTTTCTTCTACTTTCCTTTTTCCTTTTTATTATTTTTTTATTCTTTTCTTTCCCTTATCTTCTTTTCCATTTCCGCTCTCTATAAATCTAGCATCGCCGTCGAGAGGGTAGAGAAAGGCAATGGTGCTAGGTTCTTCCATCTTCTTTCTTCCCATTTTTTTTCCTCTCTGTATCGATGATTTAGGGTTTTGTTTGAATAAAATGAAAATGGTTCCTTATAGTGCTAATTAATTTTTCGCTAAGTTCAAATTGCAATCAAATCATTTATTTTCTGTTTTATATAATTTTTAGTAATTCCCATAATTGAAAACTAAACCAAAATTCTATTTTATTGGTTTTAATTCCTTATTCAATACCCATTTCTTCTTTGTGAATATTTGATTTTGGTCTATTCAAAATGACATCTTGAATTAGTAAAAAAATTGAAATTTGAAAGACGTACCCATGTACTCACAACCAAAATTTGGACTCTTTTTACCCATATTCCAATATCCTACATTTTAGTATTTAAAAGATCTGACACTTAGATATATACTCATACTTGAGTCTGAGCAACATAGGGGAGCACTGTAGAGCAGAATTTAGTCTTGCATTCAATCTTTTAATGGCTATCAATGTTCATCACCCACTTCAAAACAACTCTCCCTACCACATTAAGAAATCTCAATGGCAATCTACATTTTTATAAATTGCTTCTAAATCTGTCATGTTAATTGGAGAGTACTGTAGATCATACATTATTTCGAATGCTTTAACATCAAGACCCTATTAAGTAATGAAACTAGCTAATTACTTAAGAATTGGTTTAGAATTACCTCCATTTTCCTTTTATAACTCAAAGCGAAGAAATATATGTAAAGGACTCGAAAATTCTTGAGTCGTTAAGGATAAAACTTATCATTCATGCATATATATAGTTGTACATGTTGGATTAATGGTTTATATTGTGAAATGGGTCAATTCTGAGCCCAAATTAAATGTGACCCGTAATCTAAAATTAATGGGACCAAGCATATTCATGTTCTACCACGCAAGATGATTAATATAATATATTTATTTGTCAAAAACTATTTAGTTTTGAATAAAATATTTTGATTCAAAGTAACTCACTTGATACTTGGTATAAGGAAGAATTTGATTGTATTCCCATAACTCATCTCACATTGGGATACTTGAAAATTTTTTATTTGGATTTAAGTAGTAGAAGTTTAATAATGGGTTTGGTACTCAAGGGGTACCACTAGTCTATGGGAAGGGGAGATCTAAATCCTATTGAGTTCGATCCGTATAACCTCCTTGGTTTGGTGCGTGCGTGGATCCTTTGTCCTACATTTTAAATTTTGGGCCAAATTATTATTATCAAATTCTTTAGGTACCTGAGCAAAATTATTGTTAACGGTATTATTTATTTGAACCTTTTGTCTTTTTATAGGTTTTCTAGTTGTGGTTTACCATCTGTTTGTAATTGACTTAATACACGCCTCTATTTATTTGGAAGGGTGTTTGAACAGTCACCTCTAGTCGTGAGAAGGCTTTTTATGATATTTGAATGGTCACAAACACACTATATATAGCTTTGTTCCATGTCAAAATTTAACCTATCAATTTGAGATTGTATATGAACGAATATATATTGAAATAATTACGTTACACACCATGATATATACAAACACAATACTTTTTATATTTTGTTCAGATTTTCGAGTATAAATACAAAGTTGTATTCATTGGAACTCTTGTAGACTGCTGTACTGATTCCATAAGAGAGAAAATTCGATAATTGCTGTTTACCTTTAGGCATCGTAGAAAAGAGTAAATTCATCTTAAGGAGACATCTTGTATTCGGTGGGCTTGACTTATAACTAATTTCGATTTTGTTTGTGGTTCAAACTCGTAATCACTTCTATTGAACAATCCCGTACCAATTCAAGAAGAGTAAGTTTTAAGGTTTATTGGAAGGAGAAGTTCGATACTTCAAAAAGTGACAGATGTATGACGACAAATACTACACAATATATTCTTCTGTGAATAGATTTTTTCTGAAAATTGTATTCACAATTTCTAATTTAGACATAGATAAGCACTTGTGTCCATATATACAATTTTTTATTTTTATTTTTTGGGTGTTAGGTCGCGGTGATAAGCTAAGCACTGTTAAATATCGATATTTAGGAGATCATATATATATATGAAACAAGCACAAGAAATTAATTATATGAAATTTCTAAAATTAAGGCCACTATTTTCTTCTTGAATACGTCGTCCCTAACTGAGGACTGAAATTAAAACGAAGGATTATATTTGCCAATTCATATATATATATATATATATTTTTTTTTCACGTACGAAATTCAAGAAAATAACATCCAGAGAATAAAACTTTTTAGAAATTGAAAATAGTAAAATACTGTGCATACAATAAATATTTATTTATTTTTCTTTCATAATTGAGACTCTTGAAACGTAAGCATTATAATTTGAAAATCCAAACGTTTTTCCATTAACTTCTCTTAAGCGTTTTACGTTAGCAATATATTCTCACATTTAAGTTTGACCCCTTACAATATATAAATCTCTACGTTTTTTCTTTAAGTGTTGCATGTAGGTGGAGAAAAGCAATGGCAGGAGGATCAAGAAGCATTGCAGCCGGCATGCGGCGGAGGAGAGGGGGCGGAAGCAGAGCGGCAGAAGCGGCGGCTAGCACCGTGCTGCAATTTTACACTGAAGAGGCTCCAGGGATTAAGCTTTCTCCTACTATTGTACTAGTAATGAGCATTGGATTCATAGCATTTGTGGCGATTTTGCATGTCATAGGAAAGCTGTACATATTACCTCATTCTCAAATGTAATGACATTATAAATGAGTTTTCTCCAAATACAAGAAGATGGTTTCTAAACCAGTTTAGATTGGCTAACATTTAAATGTGTAGTATTTAAATTTTTTCACTTGTTATTTTTTTTTCGGATTTTATGTATGGAACAACGAAATGATCGGAAAATAGTAACTCACCCATGTTTGAAACTCATTTTTTTTCAAACTCATTTAAATCATACAATCTTCCAATAAATTAATTTTTCACGCAAATTTAAAAAATTCCTTAAAAAATCATTGTTTACCAAATCTATTATAAAAAGAGGGATTCAAACAAGGACTTATTATACTTAGCACTCACTTTGTCATGAGGATTAAGGGAACATAGGATTGAATAATAGAGAGTTCATTGAGGATATCTTCAACCCATGCAACTTTAACTGCAACAATAGCAATTCCTCGATACGTAACCTCTGTTTGGTTTCGCTAAAAATTTAAATTTTAATAGACTTCGATAAAATGTGCGATAAAAAGGTTACGAAAATTATAGATCTCATAAAATGTATAATTGAAAATGAGTTTGAGATTAAAATTAACTTCAAGAAATGGAGCCCAAAGAAGGGCTCAGATAAGTGCAATAACCACTAGTACTCCGATGCTTATTTGGACAACCGGTCGAGTCCGCATCAATGTAAGTTATTAGAGAAGGTTTTGATGAATCTTGGATAGATATACTGAATGAACTCATCCCTTTGAGATAATGTAGAATGCATTTAACAGCATTCTAATGAACCTCTATAGGAGCATGCATATTATGATACACTTTATTCACATAAAAACAAATGTCAGGAGATCAATAAGAAGCCTTTGATCATGCATCAAGGAGTAGGCAGAGGTTCACCATCTTGCATAAAAGCTCTTTCCAGAATATTGAGGATATATTTTATTTGATTTAAGTAAAATTGATCTCCTACTCGCAGTGGGTAAGAATTACGTTGTCCACCCGTCAATGTGATAGTATGTGATGTTGCCACATTGACGATTAATTTTAAAATTTATCCCCAAACCGTTGATTTGGCAACAGTACATGTTGTCATATCGACGATGGGCAGATATCTTCAGCCCACTGTGAACGAGAGATCAATTCCATTGACTTAAATGCCAAAAGAAAGAAAGAAAGGGGAGCTGTTTACTTCGATGCCAAAGTAATGCTTTAATGTAAAAACAAGAATTCAAAGTAGATATGAATCTCTAGATAAGTGTTGAATTACTGCTAATGACTGCAAATGTCATCAAAATAGACCGTCCCTGATTGGTAAGGAGTGAAATCTAGATTTTAATATAAATAAAAGTCAATAATTATTTTTAATCGTATAGTTCATGGGATTCACAATTTTTTCAACCATACATTTCATCAATTTTGTCAAAATTTACTAAAAATTTGATTTGAACCCTCACAAAAAAGGAGTTAAGACAGTGAAAACATGTGGTGGTGCTCTAAAGATTGGCATCGATATATCACGTTTTGTAGCAAACACCCGTTGAGTTTGGTGCCTAATAGTATTATGACATGATTATTGTATGAAAATATTATTTTATCGTTAAATAGACATGTTTTATTTATTTTTGCTTGTTTTTAATATACTATAGCATTTCTCATAGCATGTGGTTAAGTGCCTCCAGTCGCTTTATGATAATTATAAATTATGTGTTTGCAGTTAAATATAATTCATATATTGATCGATATAATTTGTCCTAGGTCGATGAATAAATGTTAGCAATTTATTTTAATAAGGTCATACGACTAGCCACTGTACCAATTGAGGTACGCGGATTGTCTTGACAGTAGCGAAACTATTAGGGATATCGACACTAGCACATATATACCTTCGTCTGAGTTGAATAGACCATATGTGTAGATTAATTTCTATAGCATGATCATGTGTATAAATGAATATACACTTGATTGTCTTATGGATTACCTCAATCCTCTATAAAATAGTAGTTGCTATTCATGAACCAATGTCATTTGATGTGCCAATGAGTGAGATTAGATTATATAATCAGATATCTTAACATATTGGAACCTGACAGAATCGAAGTAGTGAGTACATATTCCCTTCGAAATTCTTCACCCTATGGGGATCAATTTAAATCTTAGCTTAGTATTTACGGTTCTCCTAATTCCATGATCGCATCACAAAGTATACTTTTCACCTGAATCTTGAGATCAAAAGACGCTTGAAGCTTGTGGGGATCGAGGTGGGGAGGGACCCCAACCCCCGCTTGGCTACCTTTGATATTCTCCTCCGCAGCAGAGAAATTGGTAGTTTCCCTAAAAATCGACGGTCACGATTTGAGCCATGCAATTTAGGTTGCAAGTTGGTTCTTGCAAAAAGATAGTGGAGGACTGGTGGTGTCACAGTAAATGGTGGTTTTGCGATCTAGGCTGTTAATTTTTTGTTCATTCATATTTAAAAGTTTTACTTTATGTAATTAATTTTTCTAAAGTGGCAATGGAGATGTATCAATTGGAGTGATTGTATTTGTGAAGATGGTGTTTGGTTGTGAATAGGGATGGATTAGGATTGGTTGGAGTGCTTGGCTGGGAAAGATAAGTTGTTCTAAATTATTTTTTTTATGTGTTAATATGTATTTAATTCTTTTAAGTGAATTTAGTTGTACTTTTTTGAAAAATTATCGACTCCATTTGTACTTTTTTCCTTTTACTTGTTATTTTACCGCTTTCTTTAATTTTTTGTTTATTTATTGACAATGACAAATTCATTATTTAATGGCCTAAAGGGAAGAACAAGTTTTACTACATAATTAAAAGTTTGGGATGATTTATACTAAAAGAAGTTGAGTGTAGATTTGCTACATTTACATTGAGGCCAAAAATTGAAAGTTCTCCCATTTTCAGAAATACTCAATTGCCTATTAAGGTCTGTTTGGGAGGCATTTGTATCTAATTTTTAGAAGAAATCATGCCATTATACACTGCCTTGTCAATGAAGAATAGTTGCAATGTTGCCCCCAGGGCATATCTCCAAGTGGTAAAAGGGGAGGGTGGAGAAATCCAATTTTGCTTGAGGCTGCAGCGTCAAGGGTTCGAATCTTGAAATATGAATTTGGCTCTTGGGTAAGTACAAGTGTACAAGCAGCCTTCCACCCTGTACCCTTGGAGGCATAACCTGCGATTTACCTCCCTCACGATGCTTCAGGATAGGGGTGGTGGAGGACCCTTAAGGTTAGGGTTTAACCTTTAAGAATAGCTGCAATGTTTGACTGAAATTACGAATGTGCCCATTTAATTTGATTCACTCCTCTTTACGAAAGGCATTTTTGACATAAAAGTGCATTTTGTGTAAGTAATCACTGCACAAATGTGTCCCACTGACATATCAACGATCAAAAAGTGGAATAGAAGATGCACTATATGACTTTTTTTCAAGCAATGGTGGATCTGATCCCTATATTTTGACACTTAAATAAATATATTTTTCGTCTTTGAAATAAATATTAAAAAAATTGAACCCGATGTCAAAATTTAATATTTCATTTGTAAAATTATGACTTTTGAAAAGTATTGTTACATTTGTCACTTTTGAACATTTCTACCACTTAGAAATGTTAAAATTTCATGCACGTTTTAAATTAATAAATGATTTCACATGTTGAAAAAGTGTACCAAAATGTGAAAAGTCACTCCCAATTCACCTCCACCTGCACCATGTATGAAACAACCCTCTCCCCCCAATTTTTATTTATTTATTTATTTTATTTTTTTTTGAATTTCTCTCTTCCTTCATAGCAACAAAATTAGGAAAAGTAAAAGTCTCTCTCTACAAAATCACCACCCACTCCTCCTTCGAAGCTCCGATCATCTTTTTCACAACCTATCTTAACAGAAATCCTAACCTTAGAAAACGAAGATTATCATAGTCTAAAAATTTCAAGCCATGAGTTCTTGAGGCATTGGTTGAAGTCGTCTTTCACTTTATTTTGGAATACAAGATAGGTACATCTCATATTCCGCAAGAAACGATGCTTTTATTAGATATTTTTTTTTTATTTGAAAACGGGGTATTTTTTATTTAAAAAAAATTAATATTTCTATTGAAAATGTTGTATGTTGGCATCTAATATGTGGTGTGTTTGCTTAAAAATTAGATTTAAGTTTTGAATTTTGCTTATTGTCTCCATATTTTGTTGGTTTTATCACTGTTTTATTTTTAGTGAATATTTGGTTTTGTAATGACCTTAATTGCTTCTAACACCCCAAAAATTTTATGTTTTTCTAAAAAATGCAATATCTATTTTACCCAAAATTTAGTTGGTTTTGGCACTGTTTAATTATTATTATTTTTTTCATTTTATTTGCACGAATATTTTATTTTGCAATGGAATGTAGTTTTGCCGTGTCCTTAACTTCTACCATTTTCAGTCGAGAACATCTGTCAATCTCGACAGATGACTTTTGTTATTCTCGACAGTTTGAATGACATGAAATAAATCATGAAGAATTTAGCCCAACTGTAAATGTTCATACTATCCAATGGCATCAACTCCACTCCTCAAACCCCCGGTACGTCTCCCTCGTTCCCTATCGTCATTAATTCTGACAACTTAGTGGATCAACCCAGTGGACGAAGGTCCTTGCAACAGTTCCCTTCCCCAATTTCGACGACATTTCCGTACCGTCTTCTCTAACCTTCAACAAGGTATTTAATAATGTGTTCGCCTACATGGAACCTTATGAGGACGATTCATATTATGGCCCCGTTTGGTACACATTAATGTAAAAAATGAGAGTGAAAAATATAGTCGTTACGGGCTCCACACAAGAGATAGAAAGTCAAATATAGTAGCTTGATATGATGGATAACGGTCATATTTTTCATTTTAATGAACAAATAATGGGAACCAAATGGGAGCTATAATAACTACGTTCCAAATGGGTAACCGTAGGATATTATCGTCATTACTTCTGACGAGGATATGGAAGAGAATGGAACTGACATGTCAACTATCAATGACACATGATTGTGAAGGATGTTGAGCGGAACTAGTGATCTGATGTTTTTTCTGTTAACTGTGAGGATTGTCGTAGTGTTGAGGTTATTTCAAAAGTTGCATATTCAAATTTTCCAATTCCCAATGAAATTTGTGGAATATGCATTTTAAGTACTTTCGAGAAATTACTTTCACTGTTTCACAGATGGATCTGATTCAAAATGCTGATCGAACTATTGAGAAATTTAGTAACAAACAGTTGAGAGTGAAATCTGAACTGTCTAGTTTGTGTTATTTTCAATGTCATGTGTAGTAGAATGGCACGAATAATATTTAATGCTTAACGATATGCACAAGAATATCATAAAAAATGTTGTCATCAACGAATGAAAATGAATTACAAAATCAGGTCATCAAAATAGTCGCACCAACGAGTCTAATGGCTCATTTAAAAAAATAGTAACAAGATTGTACTACATTAGACGTAATGCATATTAACAACAAAATCAAGCATTCATCGACACAACCTTCAGTTTCCTCACTACTTTCATTTGCTATCTACGGGCACAAACTCTCCCTCATGTATCATGACAAATCTCAAATATTCACTCATATTTGAATGTAAGCAAAATGATATAGTAAGCATGCCACACAAATTTATTGTATTGTGATTTAAATACATACACGATATACTTTTGAATAACTTCTATCGGACAGTTGCAAACTGGTTAGACAAAGAGTTAAAATATCTATCTAGACAGTAATGAAATATCGAGATTGACATTTCAAATGTCTATTTTGACAGTTCACAACCACCAAGATCGGATCTATGATATATGATGTGAAAAAGTTACTTTTAAAGCATTAAGTATGTTTATCAATACTCAACTACCATATGAACAACTCTTGACAAATAGTTTACATAAAACTACGTTAAATGGGGGATCTTCCATTTTTTTTCATATTTTCAAGTAGCTATATTTTTCCAAATAAATTTACTAATCTAATCAAAATTAACGAGTGAGAATAACTTTTAGTGGAATTTTTTTTAATTTTATTTTAGAATTTATAAGTTAAAACTACTAAGTTCTAAGATAAATATATTTAATGTATTGTAAATGCTAATATTAAATTAGAAGATAAAATTAACTATATTTTAGCTTTAATATTTTAACTCTTGTAGGAGAAATCCACTCGAATTTTTTGAGAGAAGCTTTCGCCAGTTACTCTTTAAAAAACTTTCATTACAATAAAATGTATTGAGCATATAATTACCCAAATTAATTTCCTTTCTCTGTCTCCAGAGTCAATAATTTCCCATAATTCTCTAAGCAAAAAAACTAACGTCAACGGAAGAATCTTTTCAGGACCCAATCCTCCGTAAATATCATTTCCAAAATTCAGGTTTTTTTATTGATCCTTGTTGTGTCTACAGAGGAGGGATCCACATAACCCTTCTAGAACACACATAGCAGGTGGGGGTGGTTCTTTTTTTGCACTATTTTATTCACATGGAACCCACTCCCATGTGAGTGTTATGTACTATTTCTGTGAAACCATTTCTGTACAAATGGAAAAACCGTTTGTTATTGGAATATGCTAATGGTAGATAATGCGGTTGTTGATAACCTCACCTTGGACATCGTGGTGCCGGAGGCTGAATTCTCATAATGAGTCTCGATCCACACAGTTCGGGGCTGTCCTAACATTGAAGCAGGGTTGGCGGGCCAGACCCTCCGTACTGGAGAATGGGTGAAGACTAGCCGGGAATGGCAGTTTTGCCTTTTTTTGGAATTGAATGATGGGTCCTGCCCGCGAAATTTGCAGTTCATAGTGGATGCCACCGTGCACAAGCTCCTGGACCTAGTGCCCACTGGCACGTGTGTCCACGTTGAGGGCGAGCTCAATGTTACTCCCGGAGGTGTGAAATAGAGGATTGAACTCAGGGTACGAAAAATTATTGATGTTGGAAAATATCCATTGCCAAAGACCAAATTGACTCTTGAGTTTCTAAGGGATGTTGTGCATCTTTGTCCCAAAACAAATATTGTATGAATGGGGCCAATCGAGGAGTTTGAGTGAGTATGAGCGGTTGTTGACCAGTCACGACAATGGCCGCAATAAAAATTAAATATATCTATTATTATATTATCATTATATTTGATTATTACATTCATCAAATGCCAAAGTCGTAAGGCATTCCAAAATTTTACAGATGAGTGCGGTTCGAATCTTTCACATTGCACAAGTTTCACTAGCTGTTTGAATTTTTTCAAAATATATATTTATGTTACACTTGTTGTTAACACCAACCACATGTCATAGTGGTCAAACTTTTGTCAATTTCAATGGAGACCATAGTTCGAATCTTTTTTGCATTGCATTGGTTTTAATAACAATATTTAAAAATGATAAAAAATTATTAAACTAAAATAATTAAATTAAGAATTGTTTTTGTAAAGTGTCAAACACTTGACCTCTGGCTTACAAAACGAATCCCTTACCAACTAATGAAATTACCAGACATATATCTAAAAAAAATATTCGTTGACAACAAAAAATTTAATACCGGCGGATCCAGCACGAGCAGCTACGGGTGCTCGCCGTGTGCTTGATCTGCCGCTACTGTATGATCCTTTACTCCGCTTTGAATTTTGGTTTGATTATTGAAATGCACATTGTTAGGGACTTTGAATGAAATTTCATAATCGAAATTAGAGTATCATTTGTAGTTCTTTTGGGAAGTGTACATTGGAGCTTTCATTCTTTGTGAATTGTAAATTGGTCTATTTCAGGTGGATGTAGTCTAAGGTACTCAGACATAAAATTCTGAATTTAAAGCTCCATTTAAGTCCGAAGAAGCCAATGAAGGATAAAATTAAATGCTTTTGAGTTAAAAGATACTCCCTCCGTCCCATTGTGGGACAATGAAGCACAGTGGATTTGTTTTAGGGTTCTAAAGGATGAATCTTTTTGCTACAGGGATGGAAAACATTAGAGATGTCATTCCGTTTCCCAGATATCCCCGGAGGGCAGATCTTTGAAATGTATTACTCATTCACGAAAGTCATTTGGAAATTAACAAATAATGTTGATTAATTTTAAATATGATAAAATGGTTTAATCAATTAAAATGGAATAATTAGCATCAGATGTCTCACCTTTTAAAAATGTACGAAGAGGTTTCAAATCTTTAAAAGTTGCGATTCATCTTTTTTTATCAATCAAACATGATATGCGCGGTTAAAATTAATTATTAATTTAAATTTAAATCACTTCGGACAAAATATTCGTTATTTAAAAATTTTAATAAGCAAACTTTTTCAATAAAAAATCGAGCTTCTGAAGAAAGTAAATGAGTAAAAGCAAGAAATGATGGAGAAGCTTTCTAGAAAATGGCAAAAATCTCGTCAATAATCTCAGTTCAACAACGACAACAATTTCTACCTCCCTACTCGCGACGATTGCCGTCCGACTGACACCCAGGGTTCCCAATTACTCAATAAACATGAGCTCACGTATTCTATATTGATAATTGACTGTTTAATGAATTTCTATAGTTTTGAATTATTTATGTATCATTAACCATGTAAATTTGATTATTTGCATCACATGGATGTTCAGAGACAAATCTATGAAGTGCTTGGTTCACAAGATAAGAATTTATGCTAAACTTTATTCTCAATCCCTTTTTGTTCATACTGCTCAATGATAGCGCTACATTTAGGGTTATAGATTTTCGGATTAATATCGTAGTACATTTACTGTTAGGTCTAATGAAATTAAATCTTTTGCAAGATATGATAAATTTGGTCTACCTCTCCCTTGCTATTGATTTTGCAAGATTTTTTGTAGAATTGGTGGTCGATGCATTCCCTATACATGACCATAATTAGAACCAAACTTACTGATAATTGGATTAACTACGCATCCCAAGCTCTTATACAACCTCGTCTCTCTCGTTCAAATGTGTCCACGTGTATGAATGTTGTTAGGTGATGTATGCCGATTGGTATTAGGGAACTTCAAACAATTAACGTAGTATTAGCATTTTTTTCTTTTCGATTTGGACACTGCCATGAAGTAACATCAATACCTTCCTTAAACTGCATGAAGGATGCACTGGGTAATATGAAATATCTGTCTTGGTGTTCTCTCTCTCTCTCTCTCTCTCTACTATTACCTCTCCTTCTCTATATCACACATTTGCCGCTTGCAAAAACGTTGGAGAAAAGATGAAAGGTCGTTGAAACAAAAAAGGAGCGGCGGTGCAGTGTCACATGAGGCTGTCTTGACAATACTTCTTTCTATTTGCTGCAGATTTGACTAGCTGTTACCCCAAACATTGATCATCGTCATCGTAGTTATTTGTTAAATGAATTAATCTATGAAATTTACAGAGGAAGAACATGGGGTGGGTGGTGAATATTTTGTCGTTTGAGTAGAAGTATTGGTGGAGGACAATGAAGTTCCAAGATATTTTGGGGCTTTTCGATGGTGGCTGTAGGTGATGTAGCTGGAGATTTTTGTGTGGTATTTTTGATGAAGTGGTGGTGGGGGTGCTGTGCGGTGGTGTTGGTGGTTGTTGGTTTTTAGGATTTTTGGAGCAATGTTGTGACATTGCCGTCCTATCAACTGAAAGACTTAAACCCAAAATTGCATCTCAATTGCTTGTCATACCTGTTCCTGAAACATATCACCTCAAACAATGCAAGTGTAAAAGCACGAGGAAGCTGATAATAAAGCATCTAACTAAGTCATACTTACCACGTAAGTAAAAACATGTCACACAAAAGTATGTAACACCACGTGGATCGATAGCTTATTAACTTTATGACACTTCAGATAGAACATTAAAATAGCCAAACTAGCAACATCTAAATAATATTTTATCAAAATACCAAACGCAATATCAATATTTAAAATCCCATATGTTTACTAGACAAAGAGTACTCCCCTTAAACCTCTCCCTAACTCAATATTACTAACCTCCTTAAACGAAATAAATACATGTAAACACTATCACTCCTCCTTTTTGTCCCCAATAACAAAGAGAGAAATGCATTATTTATGCAACACCATGCCACGAAAACTTAAATCACTTGATCACATGAATAGTTATTTGATTACTTATTGATGAGTGCTCCATACTCATTATATTTGTACCACTTAATTCATTATTTTGCTACCATTGAGAGTGTTTTAGAACGTTTTGTTTTGATGTTGTGATATATGTTGATGAAATTGAATGAAATAAGCAAAAGTTAGTGAAATTGGAGAAAACACCAAATTGTAAGAGATCCAAAGTTTGGGGACTAAAGTGAAAATATTTAAAAGTTGTGTCGAACCTCACGAGAGTATTAGGAGTCTATTGGATGAAGAAAGATGTCAAAGGGATCAAATTTAGGCAAAATATGATTACAAATCAATTTCCAAACGAAAAGTTATGCTCTGAATTTTAGCTGAGATCCATTTTTGACATAGCAAATGATCGAATTGAAGAATGATGTCCGAAGAAAAAATGTAGTCCTTTGAGTTATCTTTTTCAACGCATCTTGAATCACCTCAATCGAACATTGGATGAGAAAGTTATGCTAAAAATATTGAAGGACATGCAGTTTGTCGTTTTTGGCCCAACCGGCTGCCAATTTGGGCACCGCAGCGTCCAACTCACTGAAAATAATAGCAAGCCCAGTACCGCAGTGCCCATATTGGGCGTCGAGGTACCGGATATGCGAAAAACTCATTTTTATATTTTCGGACTCTTTTCTTGGCCCAATTTAACCTTAATTCGTCCAAGACTTTAATATACTATAAATACCATTCAAAAAACCCTATTTTCAAGAAGAATAGAAGGGGCCAAACAAAATAGTTGAAGGGGACAAGATTGAAGACAATTCAACAAACAATTCTTCAAGGGCAAGAAGGTATGAAGAACATCAAGGGGAATTCTAATTAAAAGTTTCAAAAGAGATTTTCTTTCTTTTTCTCTTTATGATAGTCATCAATTTGTTTAGATTTAATTCTTTCATCATGAACTAAACATTAATTCCAGGTTTTGATATAACCTACGTAGACATATTTTGATTCCGATATAATTATTTCATTTAATCTTTCCGCTTATTTATTTATGTTGATTCTTGCACAATGCTTTCAATTAATTGACCACTAATTGAACAATTTGATGCTTTAAATTTCGGCGTTCAAGAGAGGCAAATTTAGGCGTGATCTAAAACGACATAATCTAGATTTTGTTGGTTTCGAGAGAAAGTGAGAAATCTTTGAGACTTGTTTCAATTAAGAAACAAGCACTTGATGATTTTTATGTTTTAGTTCGGAATAGAGATATTGAAATTAAAATATAGAAATAGATTCTATTTGGCACTCGAGACTCGAGAGAGGGAAATGGAATCAATTTAGTGTTTTTGCCTATAAATTTTGGAAAAATTGATAGAAATAGTTATAACGGTTGAAAAACATTGTCGATAGTACGGTAAAATCACTCCCTAGGCATTCATAATTTGATAAGAAACTTTACGAATTGCCCTTGTTCACTTTGCGTCATTCATCCCATTTATTTTAATTTAGCAATAAAACATTGCTTCAGAAATTGATTGTCTAAATAAAGTAAAAGTAAAAATAATTATAGCACTCGATAGAATTCAAATATCAATCCCTATGGGTTCGACACTCGTATTTCAAAACTACATTACAAAACTTGACACCGTACACTTGCGGTATACAATCACGTTGCATAAATCGCGTGGCACTTATAGAGGTATAATTTATGAACAACGAACTTTTTCCACGCAACTCATTCTACATTTATATAGAGTAAATTGTAGAAGAGACTCATGTGAAAAGTGCTAATAATATCCTGAGTAAGATTTAAAACTTTAAATTTGTTAGAAATGACATGCATAAAAAATTACTGGTAAATAAATATTTTTCTCAAATAATGAAAATCAAAATTAACACTGCTAGGACCTTTTAAACAAAATAGTTCATTTATTTTGTGTATGACTTTTTCTCCCCCTATTTGTAATCATAACTATTTTCTTTTCTTTTTTACATCCAATGTGTAGACTTTTCTCCATCATGCTTTCTAAATAATCCTCGTAACGAGTTTTAGGTTGATGAATTCCAAGTCAGATGACTATAGGGGTTGGTTTTAGATACTCTAGTAGGCTTAATTTGATAAGCTCCAATACCAATTGAAATAACTGAGTTTCGACCCAACTAACCCCTAGTGGGGATGAGTTGGTGTAATATGTGGAATTAAAATCAAACAAAAAAAATATGCACCAAGTTACAAATTATTATATCTAGATAAATTTTAAAGTCAGTTTAAATCCTAGCAATCAATCAAGCATAAATATCAAAATAGTGTAGTAATCAACATCAAGATTTGTTTATAAAGGAAAACCCCTTGTAGAACTCTGCAAGAGAAGAAAAAAAACCTTCAGGCACTCCTTGTCAATAAAAGATCCATTAGAAAAAAAATTGACTTATATAATTGGTCGAGATACAATTAAACCTTAGTAGACTCTTACTTTGACCTATAATCACTGAAAAACTCGTAAATTGTGTGCTCCAGCACCAGTTCTAGAACCTTTAGACTTCTTTTTTCCTTGTGGATCATCAAGAACGAGTTCGTTCTTCACGAACTGGAACTCCATTCACCTCTCCAGATCTTGAGAACCCAAGATGCTATTTGGTAAATAATTTTGTTGGTCTTTTGATCTTTTGGATTGTTTGGTGTTTTGATCTTGTGGTTAAGTTAAGAGAGCTATAGATTTTGTAATTGATCTTTAGCAGGATGTTCCCTTGGATATTTATAATATGAAGTATTTGAGGTTATTCGGGATTGTAAAAGACTCAAAATCACGAGAGCTGTCCAGGCAGTCAGGGAGCGGTCCATTCACTGCTAAAATCATTCGGCCGCTTCTCGATTTAATCTTCTTGACCCGACCTTGAGCCTTTCAAAGATGCTCTGAACACCTAACATCTCGACCCTATTATAAATCAATTGAGATTTTGGACACGGAAGTTGCCAATACTTTAGACCTAATAGTTAGCCTAGATAACTTGCAGGCATTACCGAAATGGAAATGAATGTTAGATATTTATATATCATATAAGGTGAAGTGCATTCCATAGTAGAAAGAGTTAAACTTCAGGGGCAAAAAATTTTCAGATCTATTAGAATATAATGATCGCAGAATTGCTAATGATTGAAGATGTTATCAATAGAAAGACATATTATCTTACATTTACTGTGACACTGGTAGTTCTTCTTGGGTCAAAGAATTGCGTTCCCAAGTATCAGTGATTACTTCAAGGGTATTGTTGGTTATATTTAAAGTGATACTTTGTTTGACAGTGTCTAAGAGCTTAATCTCAAGATTAATTATCCAGTAACATTGAAAACAAAATTAGTGATGGCGTGTTAGCATATTATGCTATTAGAGATTGAGACCTTGGTAATGGGATCATTTTGAGTGTTTCTAGCGCTGAGGAAAGACTTTTCAGAAGCATGGAATTCAGCTTATGCAATGCATACATGTAGTACATTCTGAAAGACTATTATTTAAGGGCTATGATGAGAGAGGTCATAGAAATTCTATCGAAATGTCTTGTTTGATAGAACTTGAAATCTAATAATTAGGATTTAATAGAATTTTTACATCCTTTTGGTCTATAGAATGAGAGCATATCTTTTTGCACCTTTATTAGTACTATGATTCTTGTGCTCTTTATAACATTTATATATAGTAAAAGCAATGTTATAAAAAGCAGCCCAGCCCAACTGATTGGTTCAACTGGTAAAACACAGAATCGGGCCCAAAACTAGGCCAATCATGTCCAATTAACCGATTTTGACTAAATTGCTTAAAAACCTATCGAACCGACTGATTTAACCATAAACTGAAGAACCGGTCATGGTTTTGTGGTTTTCACAATTTTCCGGTTTTTCTACCTTTTTTTTATATATATATATATATTTTAACTTCATGAATGGGCCTTATAAAGTACAATTCAAAGTCCATAGAGAATATTAGATAACATGCTCTTTTTATAGATACATCTCTCTCAAATGGTTTCATAAACTTTCAATATGGGATAATATGTTTTATAGATACAATTCTCTCTAATGGTTTCAGAAACTTCCATGTGGGATAGTGACACAACAAAATATGTTAAAATGACCACCGAAATCATTTTTCAAATGTATGTATAATTAACTAATTTGATTTTGTAATATCCATCTTCATCTTTTCATTTATTTAATTTTGAAATTTAACTTAAATTGCACTTGATTAATAATATATTAATATTATATATCATTTTATATAAATTTAAACTATTTTAATTTAATAAAGAAAACTATTTTAACATATTGATTTTAATTTTTTGAGTTATCGAGACTAATTGTAGGATAATGAATTTAATTAACAAATTATTAATATGATTTTTTTTTTTCAAATCATTGTTTCATAGTATTTTATTATTTTTGTACGTATTTATTGCATTCGATTCGATCTCGATTGAACCTTTTGACCCTTGACACTTTGCCTTTTCCAAGTCCATGTTCGGGACGGTTTTCAAAATATTGAGTAAAAATTGTCTTTCCAGTATGCAGATGAGTCCTATTGAGGTTATACATGATATTAGAATATTTAGAAGACTATTGAAATGCGATGAAGGTGGCAAAAGAAAGTTATTGCACATTAAGTATGTGCAAGGAATTTTTTTTTCTTTTCTTTTATAAGTATTACAGGTTATTATAGAAAAGTAACTGATTAGAGAAATGTTTACAATGTGCCCTGCAATATACTTTAAGATCTTGACAAATAGTATCTTGAGTTTTAAATTTGGGAGCATTAGATTTTTTCTAAGGTTTGATAAAATGAGAAGGACGAGATTTTCGTGTATTGGTTGTCGAAGATTGCTTAATGCATGAGTCCACATGATTACTGTTGGATTTACAAGCAAAGTTATTTAGAATTCAAAATTGCATTCATTGTTCCCATTCTTGGAAAGTACATATTAGCTACAATCGATGCTTTATGATCACTATTACAATAAAAAGAGAGAAGAAAAAGGGAGCTCGAGTTAGAAAAAGTGGGAAATACAATACTCTAGAGAATCAAGATCAGTCTACTAGTTTTAGTCCTCTAGAGGAACCATGAAGTAGAAGTGGCTACTAGAGAGAGTAAGGATTAGGTGTGTGCACTATAGCTTTATATTTTTGAAACTTAGCTGATTGAATTTTAATGATGAAATTCTTTTTAAGAGAGGTTAAGATTGTTACACCCTCCTTGTTTTTAGTCAAAGTTAAGAAACTGTTTGGTTAAACTCAAAGTAAAATGTGAACTTAAGTTAAACAAATAATTTTCATAAGGCCTATTTTACATTTACATGTACTCAAGGGTTCAAATAATATAATAAAGGAATTTAGAGATTTAGTTTCTAATATTAGAGTTAAAGGGTGAAAGTTATATTATATGAAGATTAAGGACTTGACTTGCAATTATACAATATTAATCTATTAACATAAAAGGAAGATGGATCCACTTTTAAGGAAAAAACTAGAAACATAGAGAAAACAAGAAAGAGAAAGAAAGGAAAGAGAGTAGCAGATGCCAGCTATCGAAATGTAGGAGGTGATATACACAAGTGTTGAATTTTCTTTCGTATCCTCATTTCTTCCACAATCTCAAGTGATTTATTTCTATTTATTTTTTGGAGCTGGCATAGAAGTGGAAAAATTGTACCTAACCAATTAGTTCACTGCAATCAATTATGTGAGTGGAAAAAATCACTTCTTCAGAAATAAGCACAAATATAATTTATATTAGTTCTAAAGCAAATTATTTGAAATGTTTCTTTTTTAATTGTGCTTGACCGAAATCATATTAGTTGCAAAAGTTACTTATTTTAGATAATTGATTAGACAGAACGATTTTCAAAATAAAATGAGATTTTCATAAATAAGTAATTCTTTTTAAAGTTTAACGCAGTCAGCTAAGTCGTTTCATCAGTATACTATGTCAGTATTAAATATTTCTGTGTATTTAAAGTTAGTTTTCATATTACTAGATAGTATTCACGTGATTTTTCTTAATTTGCATTGGTGTGAATGTATTTATACGGTATATGACCCGATATGATTATTTTACTTGCTCTGCACTAATGTGAATTTGTTTCCACAATATATAACTTATTATAGTTATTCTACTCGCCCTGCACTATGTGAATGTGTTTCTAAAGTGTATGATTAGATTATGGTCTTTGGAAAGCTTTGCGAGCATATAACTAGAATTTCAGAATTTAAGAATATTCAGATTATGAATAACTTTGCCATGTACATCAATATTAATTGATACATGGGTATGATTATTCAGGATACCTTTGGGTGTTATTTTTCTATGCTATTACTGTTTATCAAATTTCAAATTATAAATTTTAATTACTCAGTTTACAAAATAAAATTTTCACCTTGTAGTATTGTAAAATGAACGTTTTACTCAATTTTTTTTATTGATATCAGATTACTTATATTTTAAATAATTTTTATTTGATTATTTGAACAAAGAATAAATGATTTTACCATCCATCATGTTTTAATCTTAAAAGTAATTATAAGAATTTAGAATTGCTTAAAGTTGTAATAGAATAAATAAGATTTGTGAGCAAAAATGTATAAATGGGAAAAATTTACTTAGTTGTAAACTAGTTATAAGCTCATATAATATCGTCTTTTTTCTTAACAGATAGTAGTTGAGTTGGAGCAGCAACCACATATCATAATCAGTTGTATGACTCATTTTGTGAGTTCATGCAGTCTTAATTTCTTTTTGAGCACATATTTATTACATTGAATAAGTCATTTTGGAGATATATGTATTAGTCTAATGGGCTCAACGCATGTTATACATATTTGTGCATTCGGGACTTTTGGCTTTATCTTTGACTATATAATTCCTTGACTTTGGCTATAATTGAGTGAGGTGTAACAATCTTACCACTTTCGAAGAATTTCATCCTCGAAATTCAATCAACTAAGATTTGAATACCCAAATGTACAAAGCATACCTAATGAATGACTCTCTGCAGTAACCTTAACTTGACACAATTCATTCTTTCATATCTTGCATCTTATTTGGCTTTTCTGAGTTAAGATCTCTATAATTTCACCGATAATCTCAAAGCACAAGTTAAATCTAATATCTATTTACTAAGCCTTAGAAATGGACAATACTTTCTTTAATACCAAATAACCGTTGTAACTCCCCCATTAAACAATTGGGCCCAAGTTTTAAATAACAACTCAAGGAGCAATATATGATATTCTCAACTTTTCATTTTACCACATCATAGAAAAATTCAATTATTTTCCAATTTAATGTTCAAGATATGACCTTTCATGTTACTCGAAATCTTCACCTTATGTCACGATTTAAAACTATTCTCTAATCAAATACCTTTATCTTTTCACTATAACAATGGTCACATATTAAGATTCAATAGCTTTCTTTTGCAACTTTCATCCCAATAAATAAGCTTTCGAAATATGTAAGCATCATATAAAACCTCAAAAGAGTTATTTGTAGCAAGTTCTTACATGCCAACTTCAATTTTCACCATTTCGGATAAAAATATACCTTAAACACTGATGATAGTAAGCATCGATGTTTCTCGCAATGCGATGAAACCACATTTCCTAAATTCAACCCCAATATAAACAACTATAAATCATGTTTTAATCATACCTTTTCAACAATCTATAGTATCATCCATAATTTATGAGTTTACTTCAAAATACTTTCTAAACCTTAACATAAATCATTATCGTGAATCAATTACTTATCATCTTTAGATATAAGTGCAAATATTTCCTCAGAATTTTCTAATAGCAAAACTTTTGAAATTTCTATACCTATATAAATTTTCTTCTTTCTTTCTATGAAGAGAAAATAATAACATTTAATTATGAAAATCTATACTCTTATTCCATAAATGGGTCGTTGATCTATCATCACTGCATAATCCTTCTTGTATATCGCATAAAGACCTTTAATTAAGATTATAACCCAAAGACGGTGTCCCATGAATAAAATTTACATTCAATGATTACCCTAAACTTCAAACTGTTCGACATATCATCCATATATTCCATAGCAAATAGATCTCAATAAAAATGGAATATTTTATATGTGAAATCCTAAAATACAATTGAGAATCACCCAAAAATTACATCACTAAAAATTCATTAAATTCATCTTAACTTCAAAATTTAACTCAACGCTTCCAAATTGTATGGAATATGACACAATAATCCAACAAAATGGCCTTAACAGAATTGATTAACTTAATAACCCAAATCTATCATCACATTATTTTGCTATATGACAACCATTATATTCATTTACATACTATTCATCATATCATGTTATGATCATGTAACCTTGGCATTTATCGTCATATTGTATGACCTAAAACATTTAATTATATCAATTTTCCTTAATATCACAAGATAATAACCTTCATATTTATCACGTGAACATTTCACACATCAATACACCGCATGTTAATTTCCCAATCTCAATAAATTTCAACTCTACCATTCTCTATTTTATTTATTATTTATTTATTTATTTATTCACATAAACTAAACAAACCTAAATGCACATATTCATTTAATTCTATTTTTAAAACAACAAATTACCCTATAATAAGTAATCATTATGACATTCATCCCTATTATTCTCACATTCCTTGTAATCAAACCACTCATAAATAATTGAAATAATTGAAATTACCGTTAATTTCCTCAATGCCTAAAATAGACAATAATACATTGTTATCTATCAATCAACAAATCATAATTTTGTCTTCCACAATTTCTTATCATATAGCATAAATATACACCAATATGATTTCTATTATCATCCCATATAAGTGGCCATATATCACCACAAGATTTTGATAACACTAACGACCATTTGGCTTTAAAAATAATTAAAATTTCTTACTGATTGTCACCAATCACACGTCATATCATTTTCTTGTATTTATCATGCAAACTATAACTAAAAAATTTCCTATGTACACAAAAAAATCATGTAGTTCTACATATAAATTGATAATTAAGTGGTTGTAACATCCGTAATTTCGAATGCCCTGCAAAATCATCACAATCTGTTCAAATCTTAATAGGTTACATACACACATAGTTCCAACCCAACAACTAATAACATTTCCAACCATCATATCATTACAACTACCATACTTACATATTAGTCATTTCTAAATCTGTTAAAAAAAAAATTTCTATCCTTTTTGGTTCCATACATTCAAGTTAGAGAGCTTGTGATTTCTACCACCACGTCATGTGATCATACCCACTGAACATCCATGAACCATAAAAATTTTCAAAATCATGCTCTGATACCACTTTGACACGACCCGTCCCGAGACCCGAAATGTGACGTACGTTGATTATAGATGCTAACTAGATGTCAAATCTATCACCAAGGCTGACTATGAGTAATTTCAAAAAATGCAACAAAATCAAATTCTTATGTAAAACATAATGCGATGACCTAAAATATTTACTTCGTGCTTCATCAATACGAGTTATAATATTCAACATGCCGTGTGGCTCTTATTCTGAAATCATTAGGCTCTTCTAGTTAAAAAAAATCATGTAGGAAAAATTGTGGAAAACAAATGAGTTGATAGTTCAGTGAGTGAAGAATTTTGAAAATAATTATACTTTTTTAATTTTACATTTCTATCGAAAATCGAGTTCATATCATTTAATAATTCACAAGATAAAATCATGTAATTATAATCAAACTTGAAATATTCACATAAAGTCATAAAATATCATCTCAAAATCATGATATACACATTAGTTGATAACCACACTATAATCTCATCACATCAAACATACTAAAAAATTCACCAAAAATGTACCCTCTGAATGAAATATGTAATCCGTCCTTTGGGTTAAGAACTTTCATCACGGGCTTTTGACCCCCACCGTGAATGAAAGCTGGTATCAAAGACCTCTCATAATCAATTCTAGAACATGGCCAAGACCCCTCAGTGAACTATATGTACACGATCGAGACCCCTTCATTCTCGGTCCAAGACCCCACATGGCTAAGGCCCCTCAATGAACTAGAAGAAATATTTAATCACGGGTACTTTTCTGGTCAATCTTAATATCACATGTCTTACATTCCAAATCACAAATATTTTCATACCTAATTTTTGAATTCCACAAATATTAGAATGAAAGAATAGTTCCAAAATAATCATGTAATCGAACATATAAATACACACAATGTATTGGTATAATTAATTTATCAATATTTATCAATATTTAAGATTTTTACATTCACAGAACTATGTTTGCAAAATCAACTCTGATGGTAAGCTGTCCAATTATCCGTATCACTGCCTGAAATATAATATAATTTTTAAATAAATAATTAATTATTTTAAGTAATTTCAATAATTAAATAGGCGATACCTAAACTTAATCATTTCACGTTGAAGCAATTTCTAAAGTCTCTTTAATCACTAAAACTAGTTTTTATTTCATTTAACACAATTTCATAGCTTATTAAACTTAACCCCTTTAATAAAATTAAATTTAATCTGACAATCTAACAACTATAAAATCAAATATAATTTGACAATAAGTAATGTTTTAATTACCTTTTAAAATTGAGGAATTCAAGCCTAATAATGCAGACAACTTATTTTCTAACAACATAGGTGAACTCTCCTCTTTTTTTTTTCTTGCTTCCTCTTCTCCATTTTTTTCTTCTTTTTCCTTTCTCTTTCTCTTCTTGCCTCATTTTCTCTCTCTCTATGTATATGTGAAAACGAAATGGGTATTTTGTTTAATTTTTTTTTTCATTTGTGTGTGTGAATATCAATCCAATCACCGCCTGACCGTTTTCTTTTTCTTTTTAATTTTTTTGAATTAAGGTATTTCAAATTTCATCCCATAACTATAATTACAATACAATTCCCCAACCCTTATATAATTTAACATTTAGTCATCTTATTTATCGTACTAGAAGCTAAATCCTAAATTTTATTTTTATATCATTTCGGGCCCTCTTAAGTACTAGCAATTTCAATTTAAACCCCATGAAAATCATTCCTCCAACTTAAATACTTATTTGGATTTAATTTTGACTATATAATTCATTGACTTTGACTGTAATTGAGTGAGGTGTAACATAGTAATAGACATAGTATTTGCATGGAATATCTGCACTTTGGCTACTCAACGCCTATTGTTCACTGTGATTTGAAGCCGAGTAATATTCTGTTGGATGAAGATATGGTTGCCCACTTGAGTGATTTTGGAATTGCTAAGTTATTGGGTGAAGGAGAAAGCAATACATACACTACAACCTTGGGAACATTGGGTTGGATTGCATCAGATAAAGCTCCTCTCTTTTACTCTAATCTTTTCTCTCGGGCATTTAGGATATGTTTGGTCCACCATATTAGACCGGATAAGGGCGGTTTAGATTGTTAATATTTGTATTCATTGTCAGCAAAAACAAAAATATAGTAATGCTTTATAAAATTTTAGATGTATCATAGATTACAATATAGAACCATGCATAATGGAACTTATATATATTTCTAATACAGTATAACGACAACGTAATACGACTAATGAATTTTAAAATGTTTTATGTAGAGTATGGATTGGAAGAATCAGTGTCACTAAGATGTGATGTTTATAGCTATGGTATTTTGTTAATGGACGTATTTACATGAATTAAACCAAGAAATGAAAAGTTCTCAAGAGATTTAAACCTAAGGAGCTGGATAAATGATTCTATGCCTTATGCAATTACTCGGATCATAGATTCAAACTTGTTGGGGCCAGAAGAGCACGACACAAAGAAGTTGAGATGTTTGTCATTTGTAATGGAACTTGCTTTAAATTGCTCCATGGAGAGTGCCAGTGAGAGGATAAACATGAAAGAAATTGTAATAACATTGAAGAATATCAAATTTCAACTCCTCGCTCAGCAGTTTTAAATTTAACAACATAATGCAATTTGTTCTTTATGTATTATATGATGATTCAGTGATTCTGTGGAGATTATATATTTTCTCTATAAAGTTATATAACATGCAGTCAAATTCAGTTCGAATTTTCTTAGTCTACAAGTTGAATTCCCTAGATGTCTTAAGTCTGTGGAGATTATATGCTTTGTTTGCAAATATTTTTGCTTTCTAGAAGTCGAATATATATATTCTTAAAATTCATGTAAACAAAAATTAGGAAAGGTCGAATTCAAGTGGGCCAATGATATGAAAATGACTTAAAAAATGGTTTACATTTTTAATAATATAGATGCCTTAACGAAATGGCTCGCACTTCAAAATTTGAAGAGTTTTGAACACGACTGGGAATGATAAGGAGAGAAAAACTAAATCTATTATTCAGTGCTGAAGGGAAGAATTGAAAATGGATTAATAGTAGAAAACCCTCTACATACTACATGATATGCGATATATCACCTACTTTTTCAATATTGCGAGGGATACAACCTTTTAGGAGACGAAAATCTCTCTGTATGAACTTTGAAGTGTGATTTTCCTCCTACCATTTAATTTCCTTAGTCAGCCAATAAAAACAGTAGAAATTGACAAAATTGAAAATAAATAATTGTAGTTGTGATACCAAACTTTTTACATTTTTTTTTCAAATTATACAAAAATAAAATAAAATTATATGTACCAAACACAATTCCAAACCTTTAAATTTTTATTTGCTTCCCCAAAAGACAATGGTACATTCCTTGATGGCCATCAAAACGATAAACAGAACATACAGAGAAACTAATGGTTTCTCAAAAGAAATATAATACCAACTTCTCCATTTTCACAAAGAAATTTTAACAAATTTTTTCCCTTTTCTGGTTACTTAATTAGAATACATTCCAATTAATACATACATGAGGTATAAGCATGATAACTAAGTACTAAACCAAAGCATCCTTATGCCCTCAATTGTGCTCTAAATTCCTTATTTTTACTGAACTGAGAGAAAAAAATAAATAAATAATAAAAACTTCACCAACGAAATGTTCCAGCCTTTTTAAGTTTGTTCCACTAAACCATAAATGAAAAGGGCAAAAAAGGGCAAATAGAATACCATGAAGATTTCATCATGTGCTAAAAGTCACGTACGCCTCCTTCGCCGACAGTGCCGCCACCATGACCCACCTGTCTATTTACCACCAAATCAAGAACCAAAATTAATTATCACCATGGATTCTCAACTTGCGCTTTTGCTTTTTCTCACTTTTTTTATTTTCTATTTTTCTGCTACTGTGTGGATGTGAGAGAAAGAAAATCAGGGGCCGATATGGAGAAATGGACAGAAACAAAATTGGTAAAATTTTGTATTGAGAATTGACGTAAGATTCAAATCCCAGTTATGTTAATTTTGGGAGGGGGGATTTTTGTGTTTTATTTTTGGTTTTTAACTTTTAACTATTTGATTTGGAATAATATAAAGTTATCATTTTATCCTTTAAAATTGGAGAAGAAAATAAAATTTTATAGGTTAGGGATTGTGGTTGGGACATATGAAAAATTTGAATATAATTTGTACAAAATATAAAAAGTTTGGGATCACAATTGCAATTATTCCATTTCAATTTTGTCAATTTCTACTGCTTTTAATGGCCGAACTAACAGAATTAGATGATAAGGGGGTGAATCGCACTTCAAATTTCATATGGGGGATTTTTCGCACATCAAATGTCGTATTTCGCACAAGGTTTCAAGTAGGGACATTTCTGCGAATTCCAATAAATAAGCTGTATATTGCACATCGTCCAGTATGTACTGCTATTGATCCAATCGAAAAATCATCATCGATTTAAGAGGAAGCTCCAAGAATTCTCGAGCAAAATTGATGATGATTCCTTGCTAAACAAATTCCTTAATCCTTAAGCATTCCTAGAAGAATATGGAGAAATATTTGAAAGGTTGCCCATCGTCATATATGGAACAATCTAAAAAATTTCAAGAATTGTAAGCCATCAACGTACACTACTATAAATATGTTCTAGATTAAGTGAATTAAGAAGTGTGAAAGACTAAAAAAGAAAAACACAGACTGTATGCATGTGTTGTCAAAGAGAGAAGCAGCATATATGAGTGCTTTGTGTGTGTGTGAGAGAGAGAGAGAGAGAGAGAGAGAGAGAGAGAGAGAATATGTGAGTGGAAATAATTTTAGTGCTTCCTTTAATATGAATTGTGAGAGGTGTGTGGTTAAATTGTAAAAGCAATTTTTTTATTAATAAAATCAATTTCTTTTGTGTCCAAAATCAACAAACCTATTGTCAACTACAAAAGTGACCAAAAATCCATCATAAATGTTAATTTCAACCAAGTTGATTATTTAAACCATTTGTTCATATTATAATTGAAATCGATGGCCACAGAACTATTAGGTAATTACAATTTAATAATTATGTTAGATGATAAATCCAGGCAATTGAAAATAAGGTAAATCACTTTCTCTATCAATGGGAAATCTAATCTAAATCAGACAAGCAAAGCAGGTCATGCAATCCCTCAATTGCATTACCAAAAGCAATTTTTGATACATTTAAATTGAGCATTAGAAAACATCTAGGAAGTGTTTATAAACAGCTTAAATTATAAATATACAAAAAAGAGTGGTGCTATTTGGATAAAAAGTAGATTGAGTATTTATTCATAAACATGAGCCAAAAAATAGGCTAAATAGATGCTCAGAAATGTACATGAGCAAAATTTATACATTCCTGAAAGTATGGACTATAAACCTTTTCTTTTAACGAAGCATGTTGATCTAAGTATTTTATTTTATTTTTATCTTCGAAAATTGATAGGAGCACAATGTCTAGAATATCATGTGTTATAAGACGGTACTCGAATGTCGATAGGTATGAGATTCTTTAAAAACTTCTAACAATGGACATAATTTTTAAGCTTTTCTCTCATATTTTGGCTTCAATTGTAGGTGAATCATCTATCTATATTCATCCCTTTCTTGATGTATAATAACTCCTTTTCAATCTGTAGGATTGAATTCCACAGCCAAGCAGTGCAAAATCGGGCTCAGTTTACCAAAACATCAACACCATTAATTGAGACAACTCCAATACCACCCTATGCCGCCACCGGTCCGGTTGCTATGGATTGGGAAGAAGAAGGCCAAGAAAATACCCACAATATATCAACCACAAAGGTCACAGAGAGAGGGGGAAGAAACGGCCGAGAGAGAGAAGCTCACAAAGAGGGGTTTTTCACTCTAAATGGAGGCCGAGAGGTTGAGGGGAATATATGCCAAGAGTATTGTCCAAAGAAGGTAAGTTACAATTAGGGCTAAGTGGTGGATCAAGGCTCGACTCAAATAATTGGGCCTCAACAATAATAACATAGCCTTCCAAGGAATGGTGCGGGAACCGTGAGCAACACTATAAAATAGGTTACTTCGAACGGTCTATAACAAAGTGGATTGTGTTGTCTCGTTAATTGTGTCGACGTGCTAATCAATCATTAGGCCGAGGCCGATTGATAATAAACAACCGAGGTTACATCATCGCCCGGGGAGGTCGTTTGACAACAAAATTGCCTAACAACCTCCACCTTGGTGTCAAAGGACCTGCAAAGAAAATTGTTTCCCATTAGTGACACCTCTAATTGAAAAACAATAAAATTGGAAATCATTTACCTGTACCAATGTTTAGAAGTTCCTTGCAACTCCTAAACTTTGCCAGTGGCAGTACCTTCGTCCCCATATCAGATGGGTTATAGTGGGTATGAACTTTCTCAAGTCTTACCACCTCTTGAGATACTATATCTCTAATGAAGTGGAGTCTTACATCAATGTGTT
>NC_036245.1:3657255-3686672 GCF_002742605.1 Olea europaea var. sylvestris | reverse complement strand
CTACTCCATTTTGCTGAGGGGTGTAGGGAACAGTCTTATGTCTAGTTATGCCGCTTTTTCTTTACACATACTATCAAATTCTTTATTGCAGAATTCTAGGCCATTATCAGTCCTTAAAAATTTGATTTTCTTGCCAGTCTGGTTCTCCACTTGTCTCTTCCAATTATTAAAACTATTGAAGGTATCAGATTTATCCTTCAAAAGATAGACCCACACTTTCCTAGTGTAGTCATCAATAATAGACAGGAAATACCTATTACCATCCAATGTGGGGTTACTAGCAGGACCACATAGATCAGAGTGCACATATTCGAGCATGCCTTTATCTCTATTAACACTCGTGGAGAAAGAAGTTTTGTGATGCTTACCAAGCACACAATGATCACAAAATGGCAAATCTGACACACAGTCATTACCAAAAGCACCCTTTTCATTAAGTAGCTTAAGTCCCTTGACTCCTACGTGAGCAAGCCTATTGTGCCATGTGTGTGTGTGATCAATCTTGACAGAAGAGATAGAGGAATTCATATCTCTAATCACTTCCCCAGTAGTAATGTATATATCGTTTTTCTTAATTCCCTTAATGGAAACTAAAGCACCCTTGATCATTTTTAGCATACCATTTCCAATTTTACCAGTAAAGTCATCCTTCTCAAGTCTCCCTACTGAAATCAAATTCCTAGACAATTCAGGAATATATCTAACATCCTTTAACGTATACACAAAACCCGTGTCAAATTTTACGTTTATGTCACCAATTCCAGCGATAGTATAGGCAAAGTTATCATACAGCACAACATGTCCAACTTTAGATTCATGCAACTTACAAAACCAGTTCTTTTCCGACGTCACATGAAAAGATGCACCAGAATCAAGTATCCACTTATGAATGCGGGAATTAGCAATTAGATTTAATTCAGCAGTGTATGCAGCTGGACTTGTAATCATATAGACCTCACCACCACTTATATCAGAAGTGGATGCTAACACATTTACCTCATCTCTCTCCTTAGCTTTTAGCTTACCCTTCTCCTTATGACAATCCTTTATAAAATGCCATGTGTTTCCACAACCATAGCATTTTCTCGCCTTAGTTCTAGATTTTGATCTGGACCTACCTTTTCCCTTCTTTTTCCATCCATTACCACTTGACTCGCCACTAGTTTGATATCCCTCATGACTATTTTGCCTAAATTGAATTCTACCCCGCATCATATGTACTTCACCATTCCTTTTATCATGTTTTTCGGCCTTAATTTCCATTTCTTTACTTCTAAGGGAATCTATGACAATTTCAGGTGTTAACATGTCTCTGCCATACTTAATGGCATTCTTAACTTCCTTATAGGAATCAGGGATTGCATTTAGCAAAATTATAGCCTTATAAGTTTCGGACACAGTCTCATCACAATTAACTATGTCTTGCACCAGTTTGTTAAACACGTCTAGATTGTCATCAAGATCCTTTGAAGAATCCATTTTGAAACTGAAAAAATGTTCAAGCAGGTAAAATTTATTAGGTGTAGACGTAAGCAAATACAAGTCTTCTAATTTCTTCCAAAGTTCTTTGGTGTTTTTTAATTACCCACCTTTCTTAAAACAGCGTCAGACAAGTGTAAGATAATTGAGGTATAAGCAAGCTCATCGGCTTCTTCTTTTTGTTCTTGTGAAAAATCAGTTGAAAAATTGCCTTCAATGGCTTTTAAAACTTTTTGTGGGACTAAAATACCCTTCATTTTTTGTTGCCAAATAGCAAAGTCACCCTTTCCGTTAAAAATTCCCAAATCAAAACTATGAGTTGTCATCTTCACACAATAGCCAAAAAATGCACAAACCACAATCAAACCACACAAAGTAGTCCTAGGGATCACAGATAATATACTCCGTTCTATATTCCCAGGGTTTCGTAAGACTCGCGGTCTTAGATCAAGGGAATGTTCGAAAGGGTAAAGTCACGGTATTTCTAACGAAATAAGTAAGCAGCGGAAATAACAATGCAGCAAAAAATACGTCTAGCAGATAACTAGTCCCACAATAATTTTGATCACTAAGAATTACAAAACTGATTTTAAACCCAAAACAAATACTCAATCAAAAAAATCAATTAAGAGCACATAACCCTAATTCTAGCACAAGCAATGGTTGCCAAGCAATGACAACCCCCAACCTATTGTCACCCCATACGGTGACGCGCTAATGCTGAAAAAATTAATGGGTTAAGCCAATTTACCAGAGCGGACGTGTCTGAGTCCGTATTATCGAGAGAGATGCGAATCTATTACTTTAGGACCGCAATCTTGGCCTAAAGTAATTCAGTAGATATATGCAGATTCATCCGTCGATCCACCGGGGGCAAAATTGTCCAACTTTTTCTGTATAACCTGAAACAGAAAATAAACAGTGTCAGTGCGTTTAGGGGAATAAAATAAGCAAACTGCCCGAAGAAAGTTCGCCCGGAACCGCCGCCACACGTCGCCGCTGGAGCTCCACGTGCCGTCGCCGCCACGCGCCACAGCCGAGGGAGCGTCTCAGCCTGCTGAACCTGGGTATGGGTTCGGTTTCGCTGGAAAGTGGCTGGATTGGCCGGAAATCAAGGTTGCAGCCGCGGTTCCTCAACCCCAAAACGCGATTGCCGCCGGTTTTTTGTCAAATTTCAGGCCGAGAAAGCTTCAACTAGCTCTGATACCACCTGTAGGATCGAATTCCACAGCCAAGCAGTGCAAAATCGGGCTCAGTTTACCAAAACATCAACACCATTAATTGAGACAACTCCAATACCACCCTATGTCGCCACCGGTCCGGTTGCTATGGATTGGGAAGAAGAAGGCCAAGAAAATACCCACAATATATCAACCACAAAGGTCACTGAGAGAGGGGGAAGAAACGGCCGAGAGAGAGAAGCTCACAAAGAGGGGTTTTTCACTCTAAATGGAGGCCGAGAGGTTGAGGGGAATATATGCCAAGAGTATTGTCCAAAGAAGGTAAGTTACAATTAGGGCTAAGTGGTGGATCAAGGCTCGACTCAAATAATTAGGCCTCAACAATAATAACATAGCCTTCCAAGGAATGGTGCGGGAACCGTGAGCAACACTATAAAATAGGTTACTTCGAACGGTCCATAACAAAGTGGATTGTATTGTCTCTTTAATTGTGTCGACGTGCTAATCAATCATTAGGCCGAGGCCGATTGATAATAAACAACCGATGTTACATCATCGCCCGGGGAGGTCGTTTGACAACAAAATTGCCTAACAACAATCCCTGTTGGCGAAAAAACCATCAGGAAGTAAATACAATAAATAACAATCCACAATAAAATCAAGCATGTGATCCGGATTGCCACTATTGAATCAAAATAAAAATGTGAGGTAGTTTAATGAAGTCTAAATTAATTTTACGATTGATTCACAACCACATTATTTATTGTACACAAACAAGAAGGAAAGAGTGAAAAAAGAAGGTGCAAAGAAAAAAATTAGATGTACAAAATGATTCAATTTTCTTATTGTTAACAAAGAGGAAAGGCCGAATTCAAGTGGGCCATTATGAAAAATGATTTTCTTATTTATTTTGTTTGTAATTTTTTATGAACTATATGTAATAATTTTTTTTGGGCTCTCACAAAAGCGGCGTCTTAGATGATCATCTATCTAGTCCATAGTCAGGGCCACCACTACAAGCCATAGACAATTTGATTCCTTTCACCTCAAATCACACATAACACGCAACCAAAATTTCCCAACTCATTTGTAGTGAAAAATCATAATAGGACGTCCCAGGCATCTGCCACCCCAGATGGTTGAACTTGTTTTCGTATTTTAAAATCGAAAATGCAGCTCTATTTACATCAATGGTGCCTTTTAGACTTAAAAATCCACATTCATATATTTATCAATCTATAGAATTCGGGGCAAGATCACTAGTGCCGCAGCCAAGATTCACTGCATCAATTATAGTGGAAAGGAAAACTATTCTAGCTGGTCTGTCCCTTTTTCTCGATCTGCAGTGGTAAGTTCGGGCTTAGGTCATAGGTCGTACTTTCGATGAACGAGTTAGATGCTGGGAGCTATTGGCAAGAAAATGTACCCTGAAAAATTGACCTATAAGGAAAAGGTGCCCAAACTGTAGATATAAAATGCAAGCTGATTGGGGTAGCATTATTGGTTGGTTGGATTTTGAAAGAGCAATGATACGACCCATCCTGAATCAACCTAACGGACCCGATATGTGTCGTGCGCTGATGGTAGCTACCAGCTAAGTGTTGGACCCATCACCAAGACAACATTGACCTGCTTTGATTGTAATGCATTTAAAAGAATTTTTTTTTTGATAGAGTTCATTTTGAAATATGGACTAAAACCACATGAACAATAATCAAATTTTATCAAACATGCCCCCCAGGGCACATCCTAATTGGCAAAGATGAGGGCGCTTCAAGGCTGGCAAATCAGAGGTCGTGAGTTCGATTCCCGGAAGACTCTTGGAAGGTAGATATTCTCCTGGAAGGTAGGAGCTCTATTGGAAGGCAAGGTGCAAAGATGGGAAACGACTTACTTGGCACTTTGGCAGATCAGTTGGGGGGGCTCTTGAGCACTGGTCAGTTTGGGGCACAACCTGCGGTTTAACCTGTCTGCAACTTGAGGAGCCAAGGTGTAGACTCCAGGATTTAGTCACTGTAAGGTGGATACCTGAATATCAAAAATAAAATAAAATAAAATAAAAATTTGTCAAACATGTACATATAATATAAAACAGGGTATACCAACTCAGAATATCAATGTTGTTTTACAATGAACATAATAACACCTGTTTATACTAACCCTTAAGAATATGGTAAAAAGGGAATTAAGAGTCCTAGGAATATAAAAGTTACCATAAATAAGTGCTTTAGTCAAAATATAATTCGTGCGAAAAAAAGGAAAAATTCTCCTTGTCCTTGAACCATGCCGTCGTATGGTTTATTGCTGTGTGACCACGTGGAAGGCTTGAAATGGCTCCCTCAATTTTTTTCTTACTAGTGTACGACCGCACACTCCATTCCACTATGCGATCACATAGTAGAACCTTCCAGCTCCATCTTCGATTGTTTGAGTCCATGTGTTCCAACTTATTTCGGCCTTCATCCCTGACATGAAACTTAGTCTTTGACTTGTCAATTTCATACCTTTCGATTCTATAGCTCGAATAAGTTATCACTCGGTCTCGTTGGCTCGAGTTAAGCTCAAATCTTGGTCTCGAACATGACTTTGGCATCTTCCAAACATTCTTCAAATACCTGATAATTGTTGGCACACTCCGAATCATATCACCTAGAGCAACCACCATCTCACTTCGTTTTAATTTAATCTTATCCCCTTTAATCATTTTCTATTTGCCAACAATTGTTTAAGAATACATTTTAGTTCTACAGAGTCACGACTGCCGGACTTTGTTTTAATTTAATCTTATCCCTTTTAATCATTCTTTTTTGCATGACATTTTGACCAATTGTTGATAATTTGACCATAAGAAAAAGGAAAAGAAATTTTATATATATAGAAAGACTAATACATCCATTACGGTAAAAAATATTTTGTTGTTTGTTTGAGGATTTGTTGTTTCTTTGAGGATAAAATAGGAAAAAAATACTTCCTAAATGAATAGTAAATGCATTATTCCCTCTTTTAAGAGAAAAGAAAAGGGAAATATGATGATGTTCAACATGGAATAAATAGAGGAATCCATTGGCTGCATTAATCCTAAATTTCCAAAACAACCATCCTTCTATTCCCCTTGGAAATTCTATGTTACCGAATACTTCATCATGCAAGTCAAATGCGCACACAATATTTTGGTCTCACTTCCAATCATACGCAACCTAGTGCACTACAACATTCAAAAAGGCATGTGTCCAGCTGTCTTTTGATACAGAATAATAATGTGATGGAACAATGCTACTAATATCCTTCCAAGATTGAGTACTAAGTATGTAAATTTCAACCTTTGGAATGACTGAATCATGGTCAAATATAACACCATGCACAATCATAACCACATTAAATTGTTGCTACAGGCATCATAACCAAACCTAAGAACATAACTATAGATGCGACATTCTGTGTACAAAACTTGGGGTGTTCGGATTGCAATAGCTTTTTCCACAAATATATACTTCTAGAAATATCAAAAAGATAATCGAACAAACATACCAACCCTCTGAAAGAACCAACAATCCTAAAGTAGTTGTTGCTAAAGGCTTGTACTAAGCACTCTAGATCTTGATTAAAAAACCTCAGAAGCTTCATTACTTCGATATATTGAGAAGTTCTCTTTCTTGGTGTTGTCATTGTAGTGCCTGAGGAGAAGTAGGTCATTGCTGTCATCAGGCGAGTACTCGTGGTAGTAATGCTCATCATTCAGACCATTGTGGTTGAGGTGGGTAGAAATGAAAATTTGCCTGTGATGACTGAATGCCATGATTTCTAAACGCACGAGCACAGAATAATAGACTTGAAGGATAACCTCAATAAGATTTGAAACAGTATATCAGTTGGAAGTCATTTAAACATTGTTATTTTTTTGTATTTTCTTCTTAGACTTCTCACAATAATTCAGAGAGACACGCCACCGTAGATTGTTTCTGCTTGGAGCTGTGAGAGAAGAACATAAGATAAATGTCAGAAACCAAAATATGTATGTGAAGATATTCAATGAAAATTTGATGATTGAATTTTTTAAATTTGGCATGAGGAAATCTCTTTGGAGTTGACTAGATGTTCACTAAAAACAATCAATTAGTTTCTACCTGGGTATCTCGAATTCAAACAAGAATTTGGAGATCTCTTTGGAGTTCGAATGATGCATACTGGAATGGACAATAAATTGAAGACTCGAGATAGCACTCAGTTAATAGGAAAAACAACAAACTAAGCCTAATTCTAATACATTTAGGTTGCTCGCAGTTGAGAATTAGTGAGAATGGATATTCATCCATGGTAATGGTTCAATGGCAAGGAGGTTGTAATGAGAGAGAGAAGTGAAAATGATTCTACATATATTAAGTGGAAAACATAAGGAAAATTCAAGCCTCTGATTCATATCTAGTTTGGTCCTGGTATATGTAGCTTGGACTGAAGTGTGTATCAGATACTGGTACATATCTTGGAGTTGAATTCTTTTTTCCAAAACTCTAGGATATGGGGATACAGCAAAAACATCCAAAATAAAAATTTAAATGCGACAACAAAAATTATATAAATGATCATCTTTTGATTTAATGATTTGAGAAGGATATGTTGGAAATTGGTTTCCAAATTTGATGAAATCAGAAATTGGTTAAGTAAAATTGAAAATTGAAAATTGAAAAGTGTGACTAACATGTCAACTTCGGATGAATATTCGGACTCGATCTGATGGTCAAATTACGAAAGTAAATAATTCAACTTGTTCTACTCGTCGATCGTCGATGATCGTAGTATATTTGGACATTAGAAACCAATTCTGGATGAATGAGAAATTATGGTCCAAAGTTAGAAGAAAAGCACGGAGGAAATGGCTGAAAGATACTGTCGCTTGATGTTCACTTGAGTGACAGTGTCGCTCGCTTGAGCGAAAAGTGGGCAAAAATCGAGCGAAAATGACTTTGTTGGAATTTTAGCAATTTTGCTTAAGTGAAAAGCTAGTGAAAGAGAAGTGTTGCATTTACTCGAAAGATTGCACGATTTGACCCACACCCCTTCATCCTCTATAAATAGGACCCCTTGGACATCCCTAAGGACATACCAACTCATATTTTGCATTGAGCACTCTTCTTCTCTAGCAAAATCTCTCCTTCTTCTCTTGCATAAAATTCCTATTGTAGAGGGGGAAATTTCGTCAGTTCGCCGGTTCTTGTGGTGTGAAGTGCTGCTACCACAAGATTAAACATCCGTTGTATCTTGAGAGACAAGTACCGTCAACCATGAGTACCATAGCGGGGCAATATTGACTTAAGGAAAAAGTGGAAATGCTTGCCTCGGATTATTCCATTTCTTCTTCTCTTTTCTTGTTTGTTTATAACTTCGGTCTTGCAGTTTTGTATTGCATTTCCATCAAATATATTTGTGGTTTAATCACGCTCCTGCGGTTTAAACTTTGTTTGATCAAGTTTATATCCAAACAATCATCTTATCACTCACATATACAAACCCGGAACCCAACAGGATATGATACTCATATCCTTGTCATATGGAGAGTCTAAGCAACTTAGTTGCTAGCTAGTACCAAACTTGGTTCATGGAGAGAACAAGAAAAAAATATTAAGCTGGGTATATTGTGGAGAATGTACTCCTTATCTTCCCACTGTTATTTCCAATATGATCTTGAGTATGACTTAGTCATAACTTTGCAAATCAAGCAAAAAAAAGTACATGTAACTAATGTTATATGTTATAGGTATTCTTTTTCACGTTCTTTGATGATTCCAAAAACAAATAAATAAACAATATTTCCTCCGTTTCGACATATCCATTACATGGAACAAGACATTCATTATCTCAGAACAGAAAATGTACAAGAAAAGCGTGCATAGTAGCACTTTTATTTTATCAAAAGATTCATTAACGTTTTAAAAAGAGAGAGAAGTAGAAAAGTAGGAGCAAAAAAGGAACAAAAAATAAAAAATAAAAGACTAATCCCACATTTTTATAAAATATCAATAAAGTAAGAAAAAACTAAAGTGCTGCATGTGTTAAAAAAAATGAGAAGGAATAGTTTTTTTTATCTGCAAACTAAACAAGCACTTGTTTTAGTCTCTTTAAAATAAAACTCTTTATTTGTCATACTCATTTTCAACTATACATTTATACAATAAAATATTCTGCATGCAAATCGAAAACTTTTCCAAAATCATATTGGCACCATTTTCTCCTAGTTCTGCTTTATAATGACCATCAAACAGGGGCCAAGTATGAAAAGATATTTGAATATGAAAATCATTGAAAAAAAAAAAGTAACAAGCGGATTATTGGAGAGGAAAACCACAGCATTTCTATGATGAAAATCAGAAAAGTGATATAAAGTATTTTTTATTTTTCACTCAATTATAAAGAATTCTATGTAAAGTAAGGGAAGCAACATTATTCCCAAATCTGTTAAACCAGAGTTAACAGAGATAGAAAGGTTGAATTCTAAACTCAAAGGTTAAATATATAAAAGCATGTGGAGAAAGCTATACTAAAAATCGTGTCTAGGTTCTTCCTAAATAAAGGAAAGAAAAGGAAATCTACAAAATCGATTCTATAATACATTCAAAGTAAGAAAGAGATATACACTACTTTTCACTAAGTAGTGATCATCGAAATAGATCTACTTCTCACAAAATAATAATCATGTCTTCAGCTATCAACCTGAAAAACCTTTACTTTGCTTAAGACATTTACAATCCAGCAAGCTTTCTATTTTTATTTTTTTTATTTTTATTTTTTTATATAAATTCAGATTTCAATAACTAACTAGAAAATGACAATTGACCGTTTGAGTCCCTAATTAAACCCTATAATTTTAGATTTGTACATAATCGCTCTTCAAATCCTTTAACATTCAATGGCCACCAAAAAATAATAAGAAAAATCCCTAAGTTTAAACTCTATTATTAATTGTTCACATATGCCTATTATAGAATAATATTCATTGAGGATTACACATGCTTGATAGAGAGCATCACAACACAATGAGAACCATATCAATCAGCACCACCAAAATTCTATTTCTGCACGATTTTAAATTGTATTTTGGATATATCTGAGATGAAATTTGGAGATCAATTCTCAAATCTCTACATGATAATGCAGCATTTTACAACATCTGTGTATAAGTTTGGATTCCACAAAATTAAGGCTACGAGCCATCCCTAAAGGACCGCAAAATTTATAAGAAATTTTTAATTGTATATAGATGCCCGGTGACAGAAAACTCTCAAGCACGAACCTTTCCTTCCATCTAGAAGTGGGTTTTATAAGATTATTAGTGCCAAATTAAAAATTTGCCCCAAAATTCAGGTACTAAAATCTCACTTCAACAATTATAGTAATCTCAAGGACCACAAGCCTTCAAACATATCAATTCATAATCACATCGAAAATTATTATTTCTGTCACTAATAATCAGGAAGCTTAAAAGTAAATATGTGCAAAAACTACCAACGTTGTGCTCTGGCAAAATTTTGGACAAAGCGGACCTTCCCAGAAGGTTAGGGAAGGTTGTGAAACAACTGGGCAACGAAACATTATAGTTCGGGTAGGAAACATAAATTCTAGCAATAGTAGTCATATGGTGTCGTAGGGATTCAACTCCCAGCCAAAAACATTTGAATTACAAAGGACAATTTGGTATTTTGCTATAATTAAGGGTAAATTGTTGATTTCTGGCGTTTTATACCCCCAATCTTTCGAAAATAGCACAGTCCGCACCTTCACACAATTTTCGTTCAAAACTTTTCGATTTTTCTATTTTATATGGATAAGAAAACAAAGAGTAATTTAGTTACACCACAGTATAATTTCATTTAAGGTCTTCAATCTTTACTTATTGTCAAATGTTTAACCCCACTTATATTCTTAACTTTTTTTTTTTTTTTTTGGTAGAATTCTTATTTTCAATATTCTATTAATTAGTGCATCCATACTTGATGATAGAAATATTTTCTCTTACTTCTCTTCTATCTTTTAACACCTCATCCATTTGTAAAACATTCTTTTAGGTATAAGTAGCATTATTCATTCAAAACATCATTTTCAATCAATTTCTCTTTATAATGGTCATCAAATATGGGTTAAGTAAAGTTTGAGAACTTTAATAACAAATAAAATGTCTTGCAGCTAAAAAAATAATTGTATGAATATAATTACCGAGAAATCAACACAAAAGGGACAATTAAGAGGAAAAATGGTCATCTTCTTCAGTAACCCATCCCTTAAACTTTTTCGTGCAGCCTTAGTCATTTTTTCCTTCAAGTTTCATCCGACTTTTGTCCCTTTTTATTCTAAACTTCAATTTTGATGTTAAAACCTTCAACATCTTCAATATTGGTCCCCAAAATTTAATAACCATTCCAAATCGGTCTGTCCCAATTTTCAAAAGTTGGAAAAGTTGGCAATTTAATTTTCAAACTTTTCAAATGTTGAATTTAACCTCCAAAACTTGTGATTTTCTTTAAATAGCTCTCTTTTGACTTCTATTGACTCCCATGCCATTCGGGTAGTCTTTGATTTTTTCGAACCAACTATGAATTAGCTCAAAATCACCATTTTTTGTGCTAATTAAATCAAAGTTGGAGTTTTCGTACAGTTAACATATTTTACACAAAATTAAGTAGATATTATCTCACTATAGCAATAAGTAACTAAGAATAGAAGCCCCAAAAAAGAACATAATATGCACTTATCAATTTGCAAAGAAAACTTGGAAGGTCCAACGCAAGTTACACCATAGAACGGACCTTTGGAGAAGTTGTTTGTACATACCGTTGACCATAGAGCTAGCGCTGGCCTGGACCCACTTTTGATAACTTGAAGGGATCATATAAAGAATAGACTAAATTGCAAGATCAAGAATAAGCCTTGTATGGTGCACATTATTATTTAAAAAAAAAAAAGACTTTTGAATAGTATTTTTAGAAGAAAGTGTGTTTAAAAAGTAGGAAAAATTTTTTGTTTACTTGCAGAATATTTTATTGTGTAAATACAGGATTGAAAATGATTTTGTAGCAAAAAGAGCTTTAAAATAATGGACATCAAACAGGTACTAAATCTCGTGGTAGATCAGAACATTGAAATTCTCCTACAAAAGCAATTGTCAAGTTTCTAAAATTTCCCAAGTCAAAATAAACCAATATTGTCACCCTTATGTTTGTCACATAGACAAACATTGCAACCAAGGTAACTTTTTTTCCCAAGTGGACAATTTGCTCCATTTAATCCACCAACTGCAGAAACTAATGAGTCAACCTAGGTAGGAGGATAACCCTTGGATATTGATGCCAATTTATGCTACCCAATACAAACCTGCTGGAGGGCCAGGCTCAAAACCGGCACTCCTCCAACAGGGGGCTGCCACATCGGCTCTCTATTTTTGGCCTAACTTTGAGCCTAGCCAAACAGGTTTATCTGACCCAATATCACCAACCATAGAAGTTGACATGATAGCCTTGGTTAGAGACCAGCCTCTAAGCTCTCATGGTCCTATCAGCGTGGCCCATAATAGCCAATTGGAATCCACAAAAAAGGCTCAAGTACCAAATACACTCACCATTTGAGGGAATACCAAAAAACTTAAGAAATGACTTGTGCTCAATTCATATAAGAAAGTGCTTTGTGCACAGTGTTGGGATAAGTTTTACTTACAATTACTCCTTTGTTTTGGGAATCAAGTAGATTATGGCAGGGTGCTCTTGATACTAAGCCTCTTGTACAGGAGATTTTGCTTGAACAGTTTGCTAGCGCTAAGATGACATCTTTTGATTGGATGTGTTAAAACTGCTTTTTGTCCAACTACCAATGAAATTCTACTGTGTAAATCTGACGAAATCCCCTGGCAATGTAGCACAATTGATAAACAGTGTTTGTGTCCAACCATGTAGTGCTTTTCAGCAGCTTTTACTTTTCATACACTATTTTCCAACAATTATAATATGGCCTTCTATATTCGTAGAATTTCATTCAATTCTCGTCCTCTTTCATATTAAACCCTGTAGTACTCCAATAGCACGTTATTCCAGGTAAATTTTGCAGTCTCAATTGCAGTCCATATAGAGAGTTCCAAAATTGGGTTACTATACGGCAATTGATCGTTGTATCTTGGAAGACATGTACTAGAAATTTGTAAGAACCAGTACAGTACAATTTTGTCTAAAGAAAAATGAATCAAACCTTACCACTAACAAAGCTTAATTTTTTGCATTTTTCTAACATTTTTAAGTTGGTTTTCTGTCTCGTCCATATTTTGCTTGCAAGCTGTTGGTGCATAATTAGTTTATTAGACATAACATTATTTATAAATTAATTTATATTAGAGGGATGAATAACAATTTAAGGAAGGTAAAGACATGAAAACTCTTGAAGCCAATTTCTATTATTTAGTTTTCAAATCAACAATATTTTTCAACAATCTGTAATAAAGAAAACAAATGAGGCAGGCTAAGATTCAATTTGAAGTTCGATGTTGCACCATTTTCAACTATTATAGAATCTATAGTCAATTTGTATTTACTTTGTCGAAATTCAACGAGTGTCCTCAACTTAAATTTTGATGAATTTTAAAAGATTATAAATTTTAATTATGAATTGGAATAGATTTCACAAAATTCATAAAAATCTCATTGAGATTGTTAAATTTCAAAAGAATTTGTTATATGTATTTTTAAGCATGAAATACATCCAAATCTTCTAAAATTTGTCTATCATTGAAATCCTTTTAAACATATCTGAGTTATTAGAAATACTTAAATTTAAAGAATTTCATTGAAATTCATTAAAATCTTAGTTGGAGACAACTATTTTTTAATTGATTTTATTAAATTAATTAAAATCTCAATTTGAGATACTTGAATCTAGAGCAATTTTTAAAATTCATCAAAATCTCAATTTAGGAAACTTAGCCCCTGTTTGATTCCTATTATTTTAAAATTCATTTTACCCCAAATTTATTTTCAATTGCACATTCTCACAACAAAATATTATGCACGTAATTCAGATTTTTTCCCTACCTTTTAATCATATATTCTTTAATAAATCGCTATTATAAAACTCATTTTGATGAAATAATGAGCGTCAAAGAGGACTTAGTAAGAAAATAAAATATTTACACTAAGCTTTAATTTGGTCATTTAAAGGGTCAAGCCGTGATATTTATGGGAAGAAAAGTTCATATGACTTGGAAGTGAGGGTAGTGGAAGGTCCAAGACTGGCTTAAAGTCATGTTGTGAATTTGAATTGATTGGTGGATAGGTTGTACATGACTTGACTCTCCAATGCCTTTTAATAATGCTCTCTTCTTTTTCATTTGGTAGAATGATATCAAACTGCACTGAAGAAAGTTGAGGCACACAAAATTTCCATTTGGTACACGATCGCAAATAATGTTCGAGCTCAATATAAAATAAATGAAATCAATTATGCTGATCGACAAAATTTCGCAATTATATGATATCATAGCCAAGTAATACAATTATTAATAAAATATTGAACCCCCAAGGACAATGTACGTACTCTATTTAAAATCAATATTAACTCTAATCAAGTAGTCAATTTGTGAATTGTGATTTATAACAAATTAGCTAACTAAACAAATGAACAACTACGAAGCAATTGTAAAATCAATTAATGCACACTATGATTTTGAATCCCCTTTATCAGTCCTTTTTAACACAGCTCAAGATCATGTAAGGGAGGCAATTAAATTGAGCACCTCATTGACACCGTATTATGATGCCAATATTATTCATATTTATCTATTTGAAAGTTTAAAATGTGGGGAATATAAAATAAGTTTCAACCTTTCAAAATTAAAACTTACTAATTTTCATTTTTTCTTTTTAATTTTCATGTTTTATTATAAAATTTAAAGCTCATAATTTTGGATTAATTGTGGGGGTTGGAATTTATTTCTATGTAAGTGTGTGGTTTTCACTGTGTAAGACATAACTTGGAAGATTATTTACTATACATTTTCATATTATATTTACATGATTTTGGCAATTCGATAAAGGCTCGTTTTTTATTTCTTTGTGATCGTGCTCATATAAGGAGAATCAACTGTGATGCAAGTTTATCTTAGAGCCATGTAGTGTTGAAAGTACCATTACGAAGGAGAGGCATGACTTTAAGATAGCATTTTTGATGTGATTCCCTAATGCTTGCCTTCTTTCTAGCTCTTTTCTCCTCTTCTTGTATTTTTATGTTATTTGATTGATTATGTTAATAGATAAAATATCTACACACAAATCATCCATTTTCCCAATAATCTAATGTTGTGTTGGGTGATTTACTTGTACATTTAAGGGTAATCATTCCTACAGTGTGAATTTCTTCCACGTGAATGAATTAAGGTGGTTAGACCAAAAGGGTTAGTATGTATTCGGTTTGAGATTTTGGGATGTCAATGAGGTTGAGATTAACATGATAACTGCTAATCAAAGGGAAAGATGGGATTATAAAAATCGTTCCGAGAAAAAGAATAAAAACATCCACAGTTGATTGGTCAGGCCAAAAGGGATAAGTATAAATTTGATTTGAGATTTTGGGGAGTCAATGAGGTTAAGATTAACATGATAATTGCTTGGAATCAAATGGACAGCTGGGATTAAAAAATCGTTTCGAGGAAAGAATAAAAACATCCACAATTGGATCATTTGAGTTTTGCAATACTTTTATTCTTATGAAATATTAGTACTTTGACTGCACACAATCTGGAATATATATTTTGCAATGGGATTGGTGTCCAGTAGAACTTTAATAAAAGTTAAAAATAGCTAAAAGGATAATTGGCACAAAACATCCCTACATTTTAAGTTTATTGTGAAAAACGTCCGTACCTTTCATTTTTTTACATTTTCGCCCCTATCTTTCACCTTCTTTGCACTGAACGTCATTTTCACCAATTTTTAACATAAAATGATCAATATACCCTCTTATTTAATTAAAAAAAAAAGAAAAAAAAAAGCAAATTGCAACTTTAGGCCCAAACTTTTCAAAAAGTGTAAATAACCCACCAAAATAACTTCACCTTCTTCCCACACCTCACCCCCATCCCACCATCGCCTGCCAACCATTTTCAGCCATCTTTTGGCCTCCAAAACCACTAGATATTGACATCAACGGAAAGCCCTCAACCTCCTCCACAATTACCATCCAAAAACTCCCCATAATTGCAGAAAAGATATCAAAAGAAGCAGCAATTGGAGCTGAAAAATTCCCATCGCACAACCAAACCTGATTTGAGTTGAATCCAATATTTGGGTTGTAAATTGGCTCAATTGTTTGCTAACCCATAGATTTTCCATCATTAATTGAGGTTTTAATCGCCGAATTGAACATTTGGAGTACCATAGATTCATCAAATTCCTTGGTCCAAAATTTTTCACATAAGGTTCGAAGTTCATCCACGAATTCAACTTGTTCTGGATCAAAATGGCCTTTACCCATGGTTGGGCAAGGTGAATTAGAGTGAGAGGAGGTTAACCCATCTGGTCCGAGATCATGTGTTGACTAGATGGAGCTTGAATCTGCAATATTCGGTTGATGAAGTGGGTTCGTGATTGGCGGTACTTTTGAAATAAATTCAGATTGCTGGAATGATGTGTAGACAGAAAAAAATAAAAATAAAATAAAGAAAATGGATTTGAACGATTTAAATCATTAGCCCAATTAAATTGAAACCCGCTAAAGTCCATAAAGCCTAATGGCCCATACTACATTTTAAATAAATAAATAAAACCATAATTACTCAATTATTCATCTAATTGAGTAATTATCAAAATTAACACAATTTTTCCCCGATGAATAGGACCAATGGTCCATAAGAGAAGAGGAGAGAAAAAGAAGCAGGAAAGAAAGCAGAGAACACCACGAAGGGCTGAAGAAATTCTAAGGCCGGAAGAAGGGAAGAAATTCTCTCAAACCTAAACTCGGTGAACCTCAAGAAAATTAAAATTTTCTTCAAGTCAAACAGGTTCACGCCAAGTTCAAGAAGATCAAAGTCTTCTTCAAATCAAATCAAATTCAAGTCCAAATCCAAGTCCCAGTCCCAAACAAGTCAAATCTGGACAAATCAAATTTTCAAAAAATTCTCGAAGACCAGGATTCAAGCCACGTGGCCTCTCGTCTTCAAATATTCAGATTATTAACTAGAGGATTTTTGCAACTTTGCAATGATAAGAAGGTCAACATTACTTGTATTTTATCAAAATACAATTTGTAACGATTTATGTATTTTAATACACGAATCAAAAAATCGAATCGAAACCGCATTTTAGAAACCGTCGGTTCGGTGTCACATGGACTCGGTCAACGAAATGGTTTTGACCCAAACCAAATCGGTCAAAATGGTTTGGTTTAAGTTTGAGAATTTTAATTGCAGTTTAAAACAAAACTGGACCAACGAAAAAATATATAAAAATAAAAAAAATGAAAAAATGAAATTTTTTGAAAATTCATCCAAATATGTAAAATTCAATAGTTTTGTCATTTGTGGGTATTTTTATCAATTTCTAATTTTCTAATACAGATATATTAATATTATCCAGTAATCGTAATATATATATATAATAATTTCAAGACTAACATAGTCTATCAAAAGCATTTTTCCTCTTTAGAATTTAGATGAACTCCAGTCGACTCCCAACACAGTCTTGAGCTACCATCACCACACAGTTCTTTTTCAGATTTTTCACCCCTCTTCAAAGTTGAATTGAAGTCTATTATACCAAATCGGAGACAAAGAGATTCTAGACCTTCGGTGATAATATTTGTTATGAATAAAGTTTCAGATCAATAATTTTTTTGGAGCAAATTAAGGTAAGAATCTGAAATTAAATGCATTTCGTAACATCATACAAACGTAAACTTGTGTATTGCTTTATTATTGTGGGTGGTTATTCTCTTTATTTAATTAGTATCATTTTTTCAGATATGATGATCACGAGGTCTTGTTGGACATCATTATGTTTTCGGGCCTTATATCTAGTTTAGTAGACTTTTATTATAACGTTATTGTATCGCAATTAGCCTAAAAAGGTGGAAAAAATGAAAAAAAAAAACTATGTTTTAGTTTATTGTGATTTCACTTTGATTTAGTTGGTATTTAAATTTATAGTAGATATATTTAGCCCATGATTGAGCCATATTTTCCATATCATCATAATGAGAAAATTGACTTTTGGAGAGGAGACTGGGTCTCACACATGAAACATCAAGTCAACAAAGGTGGCTGGACTTGTGGGGTAACGGTCCAAATTTTTATTTTTTTATCCCAAAAATTTGGTTCAAATCGGGGCTTAGTTTTTTTTAGATTTATTGCTAGTAAGATATAAATATATATTGAATTTAATGAATTAATGACATAAAAGTAGACGGGCAAAAAAATATATGGCGAAACCAACAGTTTAAAATCGGACCAAACCGTTAGGTTTAGGTTTGAGTTTTTTTCAAATCGTTCAAAATGGTTTGATATAGGTTTGAGTTTTTCTCAAACCATGTTAAACGGTTTGGTTTGAATATTTGTCGAAAATCGGTAAAATTGGACCGTTTACACCCCTAACATCAGCAATGGCAGGCTGAAAGGCGAAACAAACCATGACTCATCTTGAAGAGACACTTGCCGAACTCTTCCATGCGACCAGGGCTCAAACAAAAACTGGGAAAACTCAACTGGTTACACCACTGAAGAAGTTCTCCAACAAAGGCAAAGTGAAAATTTCCTTCAAAAAGCCAAACTCTCATTCGACAGAAAAAACCATGAGTTCAGCGAAAAGTTCTCGTTCGGGCTCCATTTTCAATGGTAGATCCTTGTCTGGATCCCCTCATGCCACTTCTTAGCAAAGGTGGGAAGATGATACTTCTTTTGAAGAATCACTTGAGCCAGTGATAGTCATAAAAGTGGCATCGGGCTCAGATAATCGAATTCAACAAATGCCTTTCGCCATTGAAAAATTAACAAAGTCGTTGGAAGATAAAGATGCACAGATTGCTGTACGCATGCACAGGCTAGAGTCGCAAAATTCACCAACTAACGAAGATCGGGAAAATTCAGGATCTTCCAAGACCAAAGAGTTCGAAGTCCAAGAGCGCCAACAAAAGAAAGATATACATGATCAGACAGTTGTTCAAAACGTGTTGCGTGACACCACTCAACTCTCCATTGGCTCTCTGTCCGTCAACAACTTCAACATATGATTACAGACATCATTTGTGCCCAATATGGTGTTTCATTGCAATCTTCATTGGTGTATGCCAAGCCCTATAGTCGTCAAATCGACGAAATAAAGATGCCATTTGGTTACCAACCTCCAAAATTTCAGTGCTTCGATAGAAAGGGCAACCCAAAGTAACATGTTGTTCATTTCATTAAGACGTATAACAACACAGGCACTTACAATGACACCATGGTGAAGCATTTCGTATGCTCCCTCAAAGGTGCCACATTTGAATGGTACATCGACTTACGAACAGTGTCAATTGATAGTTGGGATAAACTTGAGAGAGAGTTCCTAACACGCTTCTATAGCACCCGGTGAATTGTCAGCCTTCCAGAACTTGCTAGAATAAAGCAGAGCAAGGAAAAGCTCGTTGTGGAGTACATTAAACGCTGGAGAAACCTTGTGCTAAATTGCAAAGAACGAATAAGCGAAGTATTTTCTATCGACATGTGTGTACAAGGCATGCATTGGGGATTACTCTATAATCTCCAAGCAAAAATGCCTCACTTATTCGAAGAATTGGCTGCACGTGCTCATGACCTGGAGCTCCAAATTGCAAGGCATGGGAGTTGCTTACCAAGTGATCCACATAACAAGAAGGATCCTAAGAAGGAAATAGAGAAGGACGTAAAGACAGGTAAATCAAAAGAGGCTATGGCGATTTCTACTATTCCTACAAAGATTACCCTCCAGATGTCAAGCTCGAACCCAAAACCGATGCCAGAATTTAGACCTAACAAAGGACAAGTCCAAAACAGAGGTCATGTGACTCTAAAAAAAACTTGAAGGAAAGGAGTACCCATTCTCAGATTCTAAAGTTTCTGAAATTCTGGATCAGCTCCATGAACAGAAGATAATCAAACTCCCAGTACCAAAAAGACCCGAGGAAGCTGGTAAGATCGATCATCCTAACTACTGTAAATTTCACAGGATCATTAGCTATCCAGTGGAAAAATGCTTTATCTTGAAAGATCTTATTGTTCGCCTGGACAAAGAAAATAAGATCAAACTTGAAACTGGAAAAAATCCAACTGCCGCTTATTCGATGGTTTCATTTGGATCATTTCATCCAATTCCATTGTAAGAAAGAAGCAAATATTTTCTGATGTATAGGATGCCTATAAATCCTTAGTTGAGGAGTTTGGACCTCAACTTCTAGAAGGAGCCATCCCAATGAAGTTTGAGGTAGACAACGAAGTCAATATCAGTTATGTCTATCTAGGGATGGATGGACCTAGTGCACCCAATCGCCCAACCTTTTATGAAATTATGACAAGTGACTTAGATGTTTGGGATTCTGACTTAGAATCTAAAGATAAAATTGGTGATGGGTGGTCTACCTTCATAAACAAGAAGGAAAAATACCGACTTCCAAACAAAATAGATAAAATATTACCTTCTACACCTCTTACAGGAATAGAGCTAGAGGAATTTGATACGAAGATACAACCTAATAAAGATCAGTGGGCATGGACCCTTGTGGAAAGACGTCGTCGAAAGGCTCTACAACTCCCAAGTTCTAGTGTTCATGATAAGAAATCAAGACCAAGGAACAGCTAAAGAAAAAGGTCTAAAACTGAATTAAGAGAATTCGCTAAATCAATAAGGATAGAGCTGCTTCACGCCTTCTTCCCAGACTGCCAACCTTAGGTGATTATTTCCCCAAAGGTTTCTTTGATAAAGAATATCTTACATCCAATGTTATCAATGTAGAGAAGAAAAATGAGTTGAAGAATACATAAAGACAAATTTCAAGATAGAAGAAAACTGTCTCATGACTCAATAACATTCCTGCCAATACGAGTTTAGCAGAGTCTCTTAATTTTCCTTTCGATGATCGAATGGCTTTGGTTGCAGCATTAATTGATCCAGACAAATACGAAGGCAAAGTCTTAGAATATATTGGATTCGTAACTTGGCAAGATTGTATGGATGCCATAATATTTGATGATGAAGATTTACAATTGGGTTCTCATCAAAATAATAGACCACTGTATGTCAGCGGTTATATTCGAGAATGCAAGATAAATCGCATAGTGATCGATTGTTGATCTGTTGTGAATATTATGTCGGTCAAAACAATAAAGAAAATTGGACTTAATGTTGGTAATCTATCCAGAAGCAAAATCATGATTCAAAGGTTCAATCAGAAAGGTTAGCGAGCTATTGGTATGATTCGCCTGAAGCTGCAAATGGGAGATTTAATATCCTTAGCTCTCTTCCATGTCATTGGTACTAAAACATCATACGAGTTACTCCTTGGACGTATTTGACTTCATGAAACTTGAGTGGTACCTTCCACTCGGTACCAATTCTTCAAATATAGCCGAGATGGAGAAGTTAAATGCGTGGTAGCTTAGTTTAAACCGTTCCTTGAAGAAGAATCCCATTTTACTAATGCAGAATTTTACATGGAAGATGAAGAGTGTAATTCTGCAGGGTTGACCATGTCTGGATTCAAAATCAAAGAAGATGCAAACGATCATGATACCTCTAGTGCTACTCAATTTCATCAACTGATCAAAGGCAAGTCAAAATTTATACCCCAAGGATTCTCTAAAGGCAAAAAGCCTCAAATAGAATTAACCGATATTGAGGTATTGAGAAAGGAGTTAACTTTTCCAATACCTAGTATTCCTAAATTGCTTCTATCCCCATTAACTCATGGCAGTCCGAGAGAAATGTAAACCTACATCGGAGGCTTCGACATCCATTCTAGACATATCAAAGCTTTGTCTTTCTAGCTCGTCCAAACAAGAAGAAGCTGTTAAATCAAAACAGACTTTCAAAAGATGTTACAATCCTCAAGTCAAAAAGTTTTTTGAAAATGCTGGGTTTGGATAAGGAAAGCCTAAAAAATTAGGTGATCTTGATGCTGTCCTTTCAGGATGGCGTGTCCCTTCTAATTTTGATGGAGCCCTAATGTCTCAACCCAGATATGATTTGGGATATGATCCTAATCCACCGAGGAAGATTAAGATCAAGAAGGTTTCATCAAACCCCATGATTCAAGTTTATGAAGTTATAGAAGAGAAATCAGAATAACCGAGATCTTCAGTGTTCGATCAGGTTGAAAATGAGAATGCCAAAGTTTCGATGTTTAAAAGGTTAAAAGGAGATCTCTCTCCAGTGGTCGACGTAAAAGGTAAAGCTTCTGTCTTCCAAAGATTAAATAAAGATTCTTCTTCTTCTGCCCAAATTGATAGGAATGCACAAGCTCCCAAAATGTTATCCCAAAGACAATCAGCATTTTCTCGACTTGGAATTAAAACTTTCGATCCAAGTTTAAAACCGCAATGATCAATAAGAAGATGAAGACATCAAAAGGTTCATTCATCCCTAAAGGATAATGAAGATGAGGAAGAAGTTTCTGTCAATCACATAGCTTTTGAAGAAGCTCCCAATTCAGACTCCGAGTCCGAAAGTTCTGTCACAACTGATGAACCTGAACCAGCCCACCTACCTTTGAAGAAGGGGGACAAGCTACTATGGGTGATTTGAAAAAAAATGAACTTAGGACCGAAGAAGACCCGAGATCAGTATTTCTAAGTGTTTTTCTCAGTCAAGAAGAGGAATCTGAGTACATTAATTTACTTTAGGATATACAAAGATGTGTTTACATGATCTTACAAGGAAATACCAAGGTTAGATCCTAAGGTTGTAGTGCATCACCTTGCAATAAGACATGGAGTTCGACTGGTCAAGTAACCTCAAAGAAGATTTCAACCAGAACTAATCCCTCAAATAGAAGTGAAAGTCAACAAACGTATTGAAGCTGGATTCATACACGAAGTGAAATACCCAAAATGGATCATGAACATTGTTCCTGTCAAGAAGAAGAATAGCCAATTAAGAATTTGTGTTGACTTTTGGGATCTAAATCAAGCATGTCCGAAAGATGTTTTCCACTTCCGATAACAAAGTTGATGGTGGATGATGGTGGATGCAACTACCGGATATGAAGTCTTATCTTTCATGGATGAATTTTTCCGATACAACCAGATACGAATGAATTCAAAAGACGAGGAGCTCACATCATTTTGTACCCCTAAAGGCAGAAATTGTTACAAAGTTATGTCTTTTGGATTAAAAAATGTAGGCAACCTACCAGGGAGCAGTGTAAAAGATTTTTGATGACATGCTGCATAAGACCGTGGAATTTTATGTAGATGATCTTGTTGTTAAAACAAAGAGACGTGGCGATCATTTAGTGGATTTACATGATGTTTTCAAAAGACTTCAAAGACATCAATTGAAGATGAATCCATTGAAATGTGCATTTTGTGTCACCTCTGAAAAATTTCTCAACTTCATTGTTCGACACCAAGGCATTGAAATAGATCAATAAGAAAATTAACGCCATTGAAATAGATCAACATGCCAAAGCCAAGAAATGTACGTGAGTTGAAGAGTCTCTAAGGAAAACTTGCATACATTCGAAGATTTATCTCTAACCTTGCTAGACGATATCATCCATTCAATAAATTTGTGAAAAAAGATGTACCATTTGAATGGGATAACGCTTGTCAAAATGTTTTCCAAAGGATTAAGCAGTATTTGTCTTGTCCACCGATACTCACAGCTCCAGTCCCAGGGAAGCCATTAACTCTTCATGTTACAGCATAAGAATATTCTCTAGGAGCGCTTATTGTCCAAGTCAACAATGAAAGAAAAGAAAATGCACTATATTACTTGAGCCGGACATTGATAGGTGCAGAAATAAAGTATTCGCCTATTGAAAAAATATGCCTTGCACTAATCTTCGTAGCTAAGAAGTTGAGGCATTATATGTTATCATACACAATCAATCTTGTTTCAAAGATTGATCCATTGAGGTACGTAATGTCTAGACAGATTCTTTCTGGAAGGATTGGAAAATGAGCACTGCTCTTGTCTGAGTTCGATATCAAATTCATCCCACAAAAGGCTATTAAGGGACAAGCTTTGGAATATTTCTTTGCTAACCACCCAATTCCAGTGGAATAAAAACTTCAAGAAGACCTTCCCGATAAAGAAGTTCTATTTACCGAAGTCATATCATCATGGAGGCTATACTTCGACGAGGCAGCTGAAGCTATGGTGCCGGAGCAGGAGTAGTCTTTGTCACTCCACATAATCTTGTCATGCCCTACTCTTTTGTCTTAACAGATAAATGTTCAAACAACGTGGTGGAATATATAGCTCTTATCCTTGGCTTAGAAGTAGCGTTAGATATGGATATCCACCAGCTGGAAGTCTTTGGAGATTCAAAATTGATAATCAACCAACTTTTAGTTGAGTATGAAGTCCGTAATTCAGACCTGAAGTCATATCATGAGTATGCATCAATGTTTATGAGATGATTTGATTCAATAAAAATCAAATTCGTCCCAAAAAGTGAAAATAGGGAAACTGATGCCTTAGCTAATTTGGTCGCTATTTTAGCTAGGTCAGATGGAGACTTCTCTCCCTCCATATCAATTGCTTAAAGATGAGTGCTTACATCATTGCTACCCAGTAATTTGGAAGAAAATAATAGTGTTGAGGTAGTCAAAGATGAGGAAAGAGAAGATTGGAGACAGCTGATAATCGATTCCCTTCAACATCAAAAGCTAACAAGTAATCCACGGCGAAAAACTGAAATCAAGAGACCTGCCTTTCGCTTTATCTTTTATAAGGGAACACTTTATCGATGATCATTTAATAGAATTTTCCTTCGATGACTAAGTGATGACGAAGCAACACAGGTCGTGGAAGAAGCCCACTCTGAAATTTGTGATGCCCATCATTCTAGACCCAAACTCCATTTTCGAATAAAAAGGATGGGGCATTATTGGCTAACTATGGTACAAGACTCCATGGATTATGCAAGAAAATGTGAAGCCTGCTAAGTCCATGCGATTTTCATCCATCAGCCTCCGAAATCATTACATTCGACAGTAGCTTCATGGATATTTGATGCATGGGGTCTTGATGTAATTGGACCTATAACTCCAAAGTCTTCAACAGGACATGCATACATCCTCACTGGGACTGACTACTTCTCTAAGTGGGCCGAAGTCGTACCATTGAAGGAAGTAAAGAAAGAAAATATTGCATATTTCATTCGTATCCAAATCATTTATCGATATGGTTTTCCCCAGCACATCATAACTGATAATGGAAAACCATTATGTAATAGCCATATAAACAATTTATTTGCCAAGTTTGGGTTCAAACAGTACAACTCGTCCATGTACAATGCGGCAGCTAACGGATTGGTAGAGGCGTTCAACAAAATACTATGCAGTCTACTGAAAAAGGTTGTCTCCAAATCAAAAAGAGATTGGCATGAGAAAATTGGTGAAGTCCTATGGGCTTATCGAACTACTTATCGAACTCCAACACAAGCCACTCCTTACGCCTTAATATATAGGGGTGGAAGCTATACTTCCTCTAGAGTGTCAAATCTCGTCACTTCGAATTCCCATCCAAGAAGGTTTGATAACTGAAGAAAATGCCCATCTTCGATCGAAAGAGCTAGAAGCTTAGGATGAGAAGATGTTAGAATCACAAATGCACCTGGAGTGCTATCAAACTCGAATGGCGAAATCCTTCAACAAGAAGGTCGACCAAGATCATTTCAAGTTTTCGTGTGCAGGCCGATCATAATCACAAGAAAAATTGGGAGCAAGTTTCAGCCTAAATGGGATAGTTCATTTCTTCTTACCCATGCATTCACTAACGGAGCGTACAAGATTGTTGACAAAGATGGATTGCAAATCGGACCTATCAACGGAAAACTTTTAAAGCGTTTTTACGCATGAAGTTTTTTCTTTTAAATTTTTCATTGTAAAAAAAAATTGTGTTTTGGTAATGAACTATATTCGACTTGATCCCGTTTGGGTACGTAGGCAGCTTGAATAAATTATAAATTCAAGTTCAGTCACAACTAATAAATTCATTCAATTTGTTTACCACTTGCTGTAGTAAAAAAAAAAAAGAAACATGAAAAAGAAAAGTTCATCCAAATAAAAAACAGCAAGTCAAAATTCATACAATATAGTCTAAAAAAAGATAAGAAGTTCTTGACTTCATCAGGATCACTCGTCATTGATTACTCGAAGGAAACTATCTTCAAGGGTCTTTCTTTTCTAGTCAATGGATGCTATGCTAGTGACATCTCTTGTCTGTGCTTCTTTCCATGTTGCCTTTTTAGTTCCAATCATAATCTTCTATTCCCGCTGGCTTGAAGCTCATTATGGAGTCTATCTTGCTCAAAAGTTAGCTGACTAATTTTACCTTCCAGCGAAGAACACATGGAATCCTTTACTTCCAATTGAAAGTTCAAAAGTTTCAATTGCTCAGCCTTTTCTTTGACGGTTAGACAGTCCAAGTGTTGCCTTCTTTTCGATAATTAAAAGTCAACTTCTTTCAGAAACACATCCATGTGCTTCATCAAAGATGTTGGGTCTGCATGGAATGAGTTGGTAATCACATTTGAAGAATTAAATTATTTTCATCCCACCAAGATCGAATGTTGGAGAATCCATACTTCAAGACATCCTTAAAACATTTTTGAGGATTATACGCCCCAAGAATTGTCTAAACCTAAATTGTCTCGCAAACCTATAAGGATTATACGCCTCAAGAATTAAAGGCGAATTTTCTCGATGATAAGAAACAAATCTCGATCGAATACTCATCATGAATTCTGAAGTATCTGATGACCTCGGTTGGTCATCTATATATACATCAGGATGAGACAATAAGGGTAATGGATTCCAGTAAAAGTCGTTAGTGTCCATCGTTCCACGGATAAGTTCCCGACAATCAACAACATTTTTCTCCCAAGACTGAAAAGCATTCACAGTACCAGCATATCTTCGAATTATAGGGCGAGAATAACTCTTATCCTCCACATGAGCATAAACACCTCAGACAAAATAAGTTGTCGTCCAAGCATAAAGAAAATGTCTAGGAAATGAATGTGAGATCAAGCCAAGGTTCGGGTTTGTGTGACAGTCAGATGTTCGTGTAAGTCCCTTGTAAATGCTCGCTAATATGAGAGGAACCAGGCTATAAGTGTACCTGCCTGCCATCCTAGAAGATACTTTAAAAGTTCCAACTCTTATACATTTATCCCCAAATGGAAGAACGAAACAATAAGGCCATAGGGAGAGGTAAGCTTCTATCTCCAATTCCTATTCTTCTTCCGTAGATAGAGACGCTCCAATGACGTTGATCCCTACCATTAATGTCTCTTGACTTGTCTGCCACCACGGGCCACCGTATTTCCTTCAATATTCTTTGATGACGTCTCTTAAATGTATTTAAATTCATAGTGTTCTTATAATTTTCATGTTGTCGAGGATTCTGGACGCAACCATTCTCGTGAAACCAAAAATTAATCCAGTCTTTGTGAGTAACCCTGTCGGATTCATTTGCATGGGCAATCAATGTGATAACATTAAAGAGATACAAACAAGAATTGGGAAGATTATCCATCAACTCTGAAAGGCTTAGGACTACTTCCTCAAAGTAATGACCCATGATCAAAAGTCCACTTATCTCGTGGATAGCTTAAAGAAAAATGACAATTTCACCATTGACAGTCATAAAGGTGTTGGTCTCTAGACACCAAACCTCACAAAGATATCTGTAAATAGATCTTGGGCGATGATAATCTTTTGTAGCAGAACCGATTGCAAAAGGTAACTCGTGAAGGTTCCTCTTGAGTAGAAGTTTTTGGACCCATAAAGACCACTCTCAAAATTTTGGAAGAAAAGAAATCTCTTCTCGACTGACCAGTGCACTTCCTCATCGTATTTCTCTATTATCAACCCTCTCACATATTACAACCTTTAGGATACACTCTATGCTCTGGGAATGATGAGGGGGAAGACACAGAAAGGGGAGATGACTGCAAGAGAGGTTGGACTTGTCGACATCTAAATCCTCGTGAAATTCACTAATGGTGGACATATGCAACTCCGACAATGGCTCAAGAAGATCAGGAGAAGGATCTGTTGTTGGCTTATGGACACTAAATTTAAGTTCACCTCGTACACTAGTCTAGGCATGATACTTCACATCAGTATCTTTGAAACATAGATAACTTTAACCTTAATTTTTAAGCTCAACAATTTTGTGTATGTCAGAGTATGCTTTATCATTAGAACTTGTTTCAGCCATGCCTGCAAAAAAAAAAAAAAAAAAATCAGCTAAAGAAAAAGGGGTCAGTAAATCTTTTAAATTGGTTTATTGTCTAAAATCACGAGTCTTCCAAATATGTAAGCAGCCTCCACAAAAGGTGTCTTGGACAGTTGAAGGAATGGGTCCTTGGTCCACAACACAAAGTGTCTTGGAACAGGTCCTTGATCTATTATACAAAGTGCCTTGGACGATAGAAAGAACCAGTCATTGGTCCTCAACACAAAATGCTTTGGACGGTCGAAGGAACAGGTCCTTGGTCTCAAACACAAAGTGTCTTGGATGGTTGAATGAGTCAGTCCTTGGTCCTCAACAAAAAATGCCTTGGACGGTCGAAGGAACAGGTCTTTGGTCCCAAACACGAAGTGCCTTGATTGGTCGAAGGAGTCAGTCATTGGTCCTCAACACAAAGTGCCTTGGACGGTCGAAGGATCAGGTCCTTGGTCCTTAACATGAAGTTCCTTGGACGGTTGAAGGAACAAGTCCTTGGTCCTTTGCCCAAAGTGTCTTGGATAGTTGAAGGAACATTTCTTGGTTCCTAATACAAATGCCTTGGACGGTCGAAGGAACAGGTCCTTGGTCCCCAACAAAAAGTGCATTGGATGGTGAAAAGTTGCAATCCTTGGTCCTAAATGTGTACGAGGGGTTTGCAATTTTGAGTTTGTTCATAAACATATATTTCCTGAACTCATAGAATAATTGCAACATAAAACATTTAACCTCTACACGAAGAAAATTTTGAACCTCAAAATCCTTGATTCACTCCAAAAGGTTGAATTCCTCCAAAAATAAAAAATAAAAAAAAATGTTAGTTCCAATTTTATTAAAACAAAAATACACAAAAACAAATATAATAGTAATAATAACAATAATCAATAAAAAAAGATAAAAAAAAAGATAAAAAAAAAAGAAATAAAGACAAGAAGAAGAAGTAGGAAAAAAAAGAGTGAAAATTGACGTGTAAAAAAAAAAAAAAAAAAAAGAGTGGTCTTTACCGTTTTTGGTAGAGGCTAATTCCAATTGTTGGAATTGGAACTTGGAATTGGTGGTTCCAATTCCAACAATTGGATTTTTGTTGAAATTGGTTCCGTTTGTTTTCTGTCACTAAAACCAAGAAGATTAATTTAAAAAAAATTAAAAAAAAAAGAAAGAGAAAGAAACCAAAAAATAAAATAAAATTACAAAGGTTTCTACCATTCACAGAAATCGAAGAAGACATCCCAGTTCCAAGACTACGGTCACCGTGGAAAGTCGAAACCAAGAAGATTAATTAAAAAAAACAAAAAGAAAACAAAAACGAAAACGAAAAAGAAAAAGA